>NC_084699.1:316525-392075 GCF_028389875.1 Rhea pennata | reverse complement strand
CCAGGGACCCCCCAACCCCCCCGGGACCCCCCCCGGGACCCCCAGGGACCCCCAAATCCCCCCCCGGGACCCCCCTGGGACCCCCCAACCCCCCTGGGACCCCCAGGACCCCCAAATGCCCCCCCGGCTGCTGCAGGTACCCCCGGGACCCCCCCCGGAACCCCCAGGGACCCCCAAACCCCCCCGGGACCCCCCGGGACCCCAAACCCCCCCCCGGGACCCCCCAACCCCCTGGGACCCCCAGGACCCCCCAAATCCCCCAGGGGCTGCCCAGCCCCCCCCCCCCCCCCCGGCTGCTGCAGGTACCCCCGGGACCCCCCCCCAGAACCCCCAGGGACCCCCCAACCCCCCCGGGACCCCCCCCCGGAACCCCTGGGACCCCCCCAGGTACCCCCTGACCCCCCAGGGACCCCCCCAACGCCCCTGGGACCCCCCAAATCCCCCGGGGCTGCCCAACCCCCCGGGGACCCCCCAGGGACCCCCCCCCCAGGGCTGCCCAGCCCCCCCCCCCCCCCAGCTGCCACAGGCACCCCCGGGACCCCCAAGTGCCTCTTGGGACCCCCAAGTGGCCCTCAGATGCCCCCATGGGACCCCCAAGTGCCCCCCCCCCCCCCCCACCCCCCAGGTGCGGCGCCTGCTGGAGGAGCTCCCCCCCGCGGTGCCGCCAGGTCAGTGCTGCCCCCCAAGTGTGGGGCTGGCTGGGTGGGTGGGTGTGGGGTGGGGGGGGAGCAGGGGGACCTGCCCCACGGCGCCCCCTGACCCCCCCCCCCCCGGCTCTGCCCCCCAGCGCCGCCGCTGACGGTGTCGCCGGAAGCCATAACGCTGCGGGAGCCCGAGGTGCCGGCGCTGCCCCCCCCCGAGGTGGGTCCTGCCCCACGGCGCCGCCGGACCCACGGCGAGAGCCGGACCCGCGGCAGGGGCCTGCCCACGGCGCCGCCGGACCCACGGCACGGCCCTGCCCCATGGGAGGGCCCTGCCCCACAGCGAGACCCTGCCCCACGGCAGGGTCCTGCCCCACGGCACGGCCCTGCCCCACGGCAGGCCTCCTGCCCCATTGCGACACGCTGCCCCACGGCACGTCCCTGCCCATGGGAGGGCCCTGCCCCACGGTGAGACCCTGCCCCATAGCGAGCCCTACCCCCCCCACCAATGTGAGCCCTGCCCCATGGCGAGACCCTGCCCCATAGCAGGGCCCTGCCACCCCCGCCCACGTGTGCCCTGCCCCCATGTGGCCCCCCCCCAAAAGCAGGACAGGCCCCGCCCCCTCACGTGGCCCCGCCCCCTCACGTGGCCCCACAGCCCCCACCCTGCGTGTGGCCCCGCCCCCCACACGTGGCCACTCACCTATCACAGCCCTCTACGTGGCCCCGCCCCCTCGTGTGGCCCCGCCCCCTCGTGTGGCCCCGGCCCCGCCCCCCTGCCCCCTGTGGCCCTGGCCCTGCCCCTCGTGTGGCCCCGCCCCCCTGTGGCCCTGGCCCCACCCCCTTGTGTGGCCCCGCCCCCTGTGGCCCCGGCCCCGCCCCCTCGCCCGGCCCCTCCCCTCGTGTGGCCCCGCCCCCTGTGGCCCTGGCCCCGCCCCCTGGCCCAGCCCCACCCCCGCAGGCGGAGCTGCCCGAAGTGACCGTGCGGGAGCTTGAGCTGCTGGCGGAGGCCGAGGCCGAGCTGCTGCCGCCGGGTGGGGACTGGAGGGACTGGGAGGGACTGGGAGGGACCAAGGCCGAGCTGCTGCCGCCGGGTGGGGACTGGGGGGACTGGGAGAGACTGGGAGGGACTGGGAGGGACCAAGGCCGAGCTGCTGCCGCCGGGTGGGGACTGGGGGGGACTGGGAGAGACTGGGAGGGACTGGGAGGGACCAAGGCCGAGCTGCTGCCGCCGGGTGGGGACTGGGAGGGACTGGAGGGACTGGGAGGGACCGAGGCCGAGCTGCTGCCGCCGGGTGGGGACTGGGAGGGACTGGGAGGGACTGGGAGGGACCGAGGCCGAGCTGCTGCCGCCGGGTGGGGACTGGAGGGACTGGGAGGGACTGGGAGAGACTGGGAGGGACCGAGGCCGAGCTGCTGCCGCCGGGTGGGGACTGGGGGGGACTGGGAGAGACTGGGGGGGAGTGGACTGGGGGGAACGGGGGGACGGGGGGGACTGGAGGGGACTGGACTGGGGCACTGAGGAGACTGGACTGGGGGGACTGGAGAGATTGAGGGGACTGGACTGGGGAACTGGAGAGACTGGGGGGACTGCACTGGGGGGACTGGGAGAGACAGAGAGACTGGAGAGACTGGAGAGGATTGGGGGGCACTGAGGGGAATGGGGGACTGGACTGGGGGAACTGGGGTGAATGGACTGGGGAGAATGGGGGTGACTGGGGGGTACTGGAGAGACTGGGGGGACGGGACTGGGAGGAGGGGGGGGACTGGGAAGAATGGGAGGACTGGTGGGGACTGGGAGAGACTGGGAGGAACTGGGGGATGGGGGGCACTTGTGGGGCAGGGGGCACCGGGGGGAGGGCACTGTGGCGGTGTGTGCGCGTGGGGGGGGGGCACTTGGGGGGCAGCAGCCCCACGGCGCCGCCCGCCCCACGGCGCCGCCCGGCCCCACAGTGGAGGAGATTCCCGAGGAGGTGGCGCCGCCCCGCCCCCGGTGAGCACTTGGGGGGCACTTGGGGGGCTGGGGGGGGAACTGGGGGGGCACTTGGGGGGCAGCCGCTGAGCCCGTCTCTGCCCCACAGTGCTGAGACCCCCGGAGGAGCCAGTCCTGCCCCCGCCACCCCCGAGGTACGTGTGGGGCTGGGGGGACGTGTGGGGCTGGGGGGGGGAACTTGTGGGGCGTGTGGGGCTGAGGGGGAACTTGTGGGGCACGTGGGACTCGGGGGGACGTGTGGGGCTGAGGGGGAACTTGGGCACGTGGGGCTGGGGGGGACGTGTGGGGTTGGGGGGGACTTGTGGGGCACGTGGGGCTGGGGGGGAACTTGTGGGGCTGGGGGGGACGTGTGGGGCTGGGGGAAACTTGTGGGGCGCGTGGGGCTGGGGGGGACGTGTGGGGGTGGGGGGAACTTGTGGGGCGTGTGGGGCTGGGGGGGAACTTGTGGGGCGCGTGGGGCTGGGGGAGAGGTGTGGGGCTGGGGGGGAACTTGTGAGGCGCGTGGGGCTGGGGGGGAACTTGTGAGGCGTGTGGGGCTGGGGGGGCAATGTGTGGGGTGTGTGGGGCTGGGGGGAGGTGTGGGCTTGGGGAGGGGCTGGGGGGCAGGTGTGGGGCAGGGGAGAACGTGTGGGGCCCGGAGGGACGTGTGGGGCCGCCCCAGGCCCCCCCCCGCCGGCGCCCCCCCCCCCGCGACCTCCGGCCCCAGCTGCCCCCCGAGATGCTGCGAGCGCAAGTGCAGCAGCCCCAGGCCCACTGCCGCCCCCTGGTGAGCGGGGCCCCGGCGTCCGGGAGGGGCCCAGGCGTCCGGGGAGGAGGGGCCCAGGTGTCCGGGAGGGGCCCAGGAGTATGGGAGGGGCCCCAGCGTCCGGGGAAGGGGCCCAGGCGTCCGGGGAGGGGCCCAGGCATCCAGGCGAGGGGCCCAGGCGTCCGGGAAAGGGGCCCCGGCGTCCGGGAAAGGGGCCCAGGCGTCCGGGAGGGGCCCAGGCGTCCGGGCAGGAGGGGCCCAGGTGTCCGGGAGGGGCCCAGGAGTATGGGAGGGGCCCCGGCGTCCGGGAAAGGGGCCCAGGCGTCCGGGAAAGGGGCCCAGGCGTCCGGGGAAGGGGCCCAGGCATCTGGGGAGGGGCCCAGGCGTCCGGGGAAGGGGCCCAGGCGTCCGGGAGGGGCCCAGGCGTCCGGGCAGGAGGGGCCCAGGTGTCCGGGAGGGGCCCAGGAGTATGGGAGGGGCCCCGGCGTCCGGGGAAGGGGCCCAGGCATCTGGGGAGGGGCCCAGGCGTCCGGGGAAGGGGCCCAGGCGTCCGGGAGGGGCCCAGGCGTCCGGCTCTGCCCCCCCCAGGTGCTGCTGGAGCCCCCCGCCAAGAGGCGCCGGAGCCCCACTGAGCTGCTGCGAGCCCCGACCTGCGGTGAGCGTGAGGGGCCCAGGCGTCCGGGGAGGAGGGGCCCAGGCGTCCGGCCCCACTGATGCCCCCCCGCTCCCCCCCCCACCCCAGGTTGGCTCCCCCCCGACCTGGAGCCTCTGTGGAGCCGCTGCGCCCGCCCGGGACCCCCGGCCCCCCCGGCGCCCCCCGAGGTCCCCAGCGAGGTCGAGGTGAGGGCCCAGGCGTCCGGGAGAGGGGCCCAGGCGTCCGGGGCAGGGGCCCAGATGTCCGGGAGGGGCCCAGGCGTCCGGGAAAGGGGCCCAGGCGTCCGGGCAAGGGGCCTAGGCGTCCGGGGGGGGGCCCAGGCGTCCGGGGAGGGGGCCCAGGCGTCCTGGGAGGGGCCCAGGTGTCCGGGCGAGGGGCCCAGGTGTCCGGGTAGGGGCCCAGGCGTCCGGGGAGGGGGCCCAGGCGTCCGGGCGA
The DNA here is from genome assembly GCF_028389875.1 of Rhea pennata. Taxonomy (NCBI): domain Eukaryota; kingdom Metazoa; phylum Chordata; class Aves; order Rheiformes; family Rheidae; genus Rhea; species Rhea pennata. The sequence continues at coordinate 387,606 of NC_084699.1, read as the reverse complement.
GGGGCCCAGCTGTCCCGGGAGGGGCCCAGGCGTCCGGGGAGGGGGCCCAGGCGTCCGGGCGAAGGGCCCAGGCGTTCGGGCGAGGGGCCCAGGTGTCCCGGGTGAGGGGCCCAGGCGTCCGGGGAGGGGGCCCAGGCGTCCGGGCGAAGGGCCCAGGCGTCCCGAGAGGGGCCCAGGCGTCCGGGGAAGGGGCCCAGGCGTCCGGGGAGGGGCCCAGGCGTCCGGGCGAGGGGCCCAGGCGTCCTGGGAGGGGCCCAGGCGTCCGGGCGAGGGGCCCAGGCGTCCGGCCGCCCCCAGGTGCCGCGCGAGGCGCTCGAGCCCAGCATCCCGGCGCTGCCGTCCTCGGGTGAGTGACCCCGGCGGCGCCGTGGGGCAGGGAGGGGGCTGTGGGGTGGGCGTGGGAACCGGGGGGGGGGGTGGAGGTGGGTGCTGGTCGCCGTGGGGCAGTCGAGGGTTGCTGTGGGGCAGTCGAGGGTTATTGTGAGTCGCTGTGGGGCAGTTGGGGGGCACTGTGGGGCGGTTGTGGGTCACCATGGGGCAGCTGCAGTTGCCGTGAGGCAGTTGGGGGGTGCCGTGGGGCAGCTCAGGGCAGTTGCAAGTCACCATGGGGCAGTTGTGGGTCACTGTGGGGTGGTTGTGGGTCACGGGGATGTTGGGGGGGGTCACTGTGGGGCAGTTGCAGCCGCCTTAGGGTGGTTGTGGGTTGCTGTGGGGTGGTTGAGGGCAGTTGGGGGTCGCCGTGGGGCGGCTGGGGGTCGCTGTAGGGCAGTTAGGGGTCGCTCTGGGGTGGTTGGGGGTCGCCGTGGGGCAGTCGCAGTTGCCGTGGGGCGGTTGTGGGTCACCATGGGGTGGCTGGGGGTCGCCGTGCGGCGGCTGGGGGTCGCCGTAGGGCGGTTAGGGGTTGCTCTGGGGCGGTTGTGGGTCGCCGTGGGGCGGCTGGGGGTCGCCGTGGAGTGGTTGGGGGTCGCCGTGGGGCGGCTGGGGGTCGCCGTGGGGCAGCCGCGGCCTCTCCCCAGAGATCTCCCTGGAGGTGACGGAGGAGGAGCTGCGGCCCCGACTGCCGCCCCCCGAGGAGCGGCGGTGAGCGGGGGCCCGCGTGTGGGGCGGGGGGCCCGCGTGTGGGGCGGGGATGCGTGTGGGGCGGGGATGCGTGTGGGGCGGGGGACACGCGTGTGGGGCTGGGGACAAGCATGGGGGGCTGGGCACAAGCGTGGGGGACAGGAAACACGTGTGTGGGGCAAGGATGCGTGTGGGGCTGGGGACCCGCGTGTGGGGCGGGGCACAAGCGTGTGGGGCAGGGGACCCACGTGTGTGGGGCAGGAGACACGCGTGTGGGTCAGGGATGCGTGTGGGGCTGGGGACCCGCGTGTGGGGCGGGGCACATGTGTGTGGGGCGGGGGACCCACGTGTGTGGGGCAGGAGACACACGTGGGTCAGCAATGCGTGTGGGGCTGGAGACCTGCGTGTGGGGCAGGGGATACGCGTGTGGGGCAGGGATGCGTGTGGGGCTGGGGACCTGCGTGTGGGGCGGGAGACCCACGTGTGTGGGGCAGGAGACGCGTGTGGGTCAGCAATGCGTGTGGGGCTGGGGACCCGCGTGTGGGGCGGGAGACACGCGTGTGGGGCAGGGATGCATGTGGGGCTGGGGAGAAGCGTGTGGGGGGCGGGGGACACGCGTGTGGGGCTGGGGACGCGTGTGGGGCGGCGACACGTGGGGCTGGGGACGCGTGTGTGGGGCAGGGGGCGAGCGTGTGGGGTGGGCACAAATGTGTGGGGCAGGAGACTGGCGGGTGGGGCTGAGGACCCACACGTGTGGCGCTGGGGAGAAGCGTGTGGGGCAGGGATGCGTGTGGGGCTGGCGACCCACACGTGTGGGGCAGCGCTAACCCCCCCCCCCCCCCCCCCCCCCGCAGCCCCCCGGCGCCTCCCGCCCCCCCGGCGCTGCCCGAGGTGCCCGAGGGGCCCGAACCCGAACTGCCGCCCGGGCCCCCCCCCAGCACCGCCCAGCTGCAGAGGTGCCCGGACGCCGGGGCCCCTCCCCCCGGACGCCGGGGCCCCTCCCGGACGCCTGGGCCCCTCTCCCCGGACGCCTAGGCCCCTCCCGGACACCTGGGCCCCTCTCCCCGGACGCCTGGGTCCCTCTCCCCGGACACCTGGGCCCCTCCCGGACACCGGGGCCTTTCACCCGGACGCCTGGGCCCCTCCCGGACGCCTGGGCCCCTCTCCCCGGACGCCTAGGCCCCTCCCGGACACCTGGGCCCCTCCCGGACGCCGGGGCCTTTCACCCGGACGCCTGGGCCCCTCCCGGACGCCGGGGCCCCTCCCCCCGGACGCCTGGGCCCCTCCCGGACGCCTGGGCCCCTCCTGCCCAGACGCCTGGGCCCCCCCCGGACACCTGGGCCCGTCTCCCCGGATGCCTGGGCCCCTCTCCCCGGACGCCTGGGCCCCTCCTGCCCGGACGCCTGGGCCCCCCCTGGACGCCTGGGCCCCTCTCCCCGGACGCCTGGGCCCCTCCCGGACGCCGGGGCCCCTCCTGCCCGGACGCCTGGGCCCCCCCGGACGCCTGGGCCCCTCCGCGCAGGCTGGTGCTGGCGGAGCTCTCGCGCACGGGCGGGTCGGACCTGGCGTCGCTGCTGCCCCCCGGCGCCACCCGGGGCCTCGTCAGCCGCCTCTTCAGCCTGCTGCTGGGTGAGCGGCACCGTGGGGCCGCCCCACACGCGTGTCCCCGTCCCTCCCCCCAAGCCCCACACGCACGTTCCGGCCCCGCACGCGTGTCCCTGCCCCACACGCGTGTCCCTGCCCCACACGCAGAGCTCTGCGGCGCCGGCGTGCTGCGGCTGGAGCAGGCCCAGCCCTACGGCCCCATCGCCGTGGGGCTGGGGCCCCACTTCCCGACACCGGTGGCAGCGCGCTGAGGGGGGGGGGGGCTCAGCCCCACGGACACACCAGGATCGGACCCACGGACGCGCCAGCCCCAGCCCCACGGACGCGCCAGGATCGGCCCCACGGACACGTCAGCCCCAGCCCCACGGACGCGCCGGGATCGGCCCCACGGACAGGCAAGGCGCAGCCCCACGGCGACCCCTTTTATTGCCCCGGCGTGGTGACGTCACCCGGCGCCTCAGGGGCCTCCCGGCGTCGGGACCGGTTCCTGCTGGCAACAGCGTGACGTCACCGTGGGGCCCGATCCCCCCCCCATAGATGACATCAGCATGACGTCACTGGGGGGGGGGGCGAAGGACCCGAACCGCAGAGGGGATGTGTGTGGGGCGGTGTCCGGTTGTACTTGGGGGGAGCATCCGGCTGTACTTGCAGGGGGGGATGGGGGGTGCAAAGCTGTACTTCACGGGTGTTTCACGGTCTCTGCCTGTACTTTGTGGGGCTTTGGGGGTACCCTGGGGGGGGGGGGGGAGTGTTCGGGGGCGTCCGGTTGTACTTTGCGGGTGTTTGGGGGCTGCGTTTGCGGGTTTCTGACCCTGCTTTGCGGGTGTCCAGCTGTACTTAGGGGGCCTGGGGCTGGACTTCGGGGGTATCTGGTGGGGGGCACCCGGCTGTATTTGGGGGGGGGTATTTGGTGCGTCTGGTTGTTCTCTGGGGGTGTGCGGCTGTCGTTGGGGGCACGGGGCTGCGGATGGAGGTGTCTGCCTGTACTTTGAGGGTGTTCGGTTGTACTCTGGGGGTGTCTGGAGGCATCCGGCTGTACTGTGGGGCTGTTGTTTAGGGGTGTCCGGCTGTAGTTTGGGGTTATGTGGGGGTGTCCGGTTATGCTTTACGGGCACAGGACTGTACTTGGGGGGCGAGTGGGGTGTCTGCCTGTACTGGGGGGGGGTAACGGGGCTGTACTTTGGGGGCGTCCGGCTGTACTCCGGGGGCGTGGGGCTGTACTTTGGGGGTGTCTGGCTGTGCTTTGGGGGCACGGGACTGTACTCTGGGGGTGTGTGGGGTGTCTGGCTGTACTCTGAGGGGCGTGCGGCTGTACTTTGGGGGCATCCGGCTGTACTTCGGGGTTATCTAGGGGGTCTGGCTGTGCTTTGGGGGCACAGGACTGTACTCTGGGGGCGTGTGGGGTGTCTGGCTGTACTCTGGGGGGCGTGCGGCTGTACTCTGGGGGCGTCCGGCTGTACTTCGGGGTTATCTAGGGGGTCTGGCTGTGCTTTGGGGGCGCAGGGCTGTACTTGGGGACACAGGCAGACGCGCGTGGGGCGTGCGGCTGTCCGGCGGGCAGGGGGGTCACTCACCGCCGGGGGGCGCAGGGCGTCGCGGGCGCGGGCGGCCGCCTCGGGGGGCAGCCGGGCCAGCGCCTCCCCCGCCGCCTCGGGGCGCCAGGCGGCCGCGTCCCGCAGCAGCGCCGACACCGCCGGGCCCAGCTCTGGGGGGCGCCGCCGTCAGCCGCCGCGACCCACGGCGGCCCCCCAACCGCCCCGGCACCACCAATACCCCCAAACCGCCTTGTCACCCCAGCTACACCCTCAAATACCCCCCCAAACCGCCTTGTCACCCCAAATACCCCCCAAACCGCCTTGTCAACTGCCTTGTCACCCCAGCTACACCTTCAAATACCCCCCAAAACCGCCTTGTCACCCCAAATACCCCCAAACCGCTTTGTCACCCCAGCTACACCCTCAAATACCCCCCAAACCACCTTGTCACCCCAAATACCTCCCCAAACCGCCTTGTCACCCCAGCTACACCCTCAAGTACCCCCCAAAACCACCTTGTCACCCCAAATACCTCCCCAAACCGCCTTGTCACCCCAGCTACACCCTCAAATACCCCCCAAACCATCTTGTCACCCCAAATAACTCCCCAAACCGCCTTGTCACCCCAGCTACACCCTCAAGTACCCCCCAAAACCACCTTGTCACCCCCAAATACCTCCCCAAACCGCCTTGTCACCCCAGCTACACCCTCAAATACCCCCCAAAACCACCCCGTCACCCCCAAATAGCCTCTCACCCCCCCTCAATTACACCCCAACCCCCCCCTCCCCGCCCCATACCGGGCGTCAGGCGGGAGGTGCCCACGACGCTGCCGCACACCCGCACCAGGGCGCCCGCGTGCTCGGCCAGCTGCGGGAACGGGGTAGGTTGTGCACACCCGGGGGAGGGGGGTAGATACACCCGCCCAGGGTGTGTGTGTGTGAGAATACACCCAGTCAGAGCTGATACACCCGCCCAGGGGTGTGTACAACTGCTTGGAGAGGATACACCTGCCCCGGGGGTAAATACACCCGCCTGGTGTGTGTGCGTGAATACACCCAGAGCCGCTACACCCGCCCCGGGGTGTGTGTGTGTGTGTACAACCGCTCGCAGCAGATACAGCTGCCCCGGGGGGGTAAATACACCCGCCCAGGGGTGAATACACCCGCTCGGAGCAGATACACCTGCCCCGGGGGTACATACAGCCGCGCAGGGGCAAATGCAACCCCCCCCCCAACCAAATACCCCCTTGGGGCCCCCCCGGGACCCCCAAATCCCCCCCCAGGACCCCCCAATCCCCCCCCCCGCGCACCTCCTCGGGCTGCGAGCGGTGCACGGCCACCAGGTACCCAAAAACGGCCGAATCCTCCTCAAAATCCTCCGTGAGCGGCAGCGCCGGCAGCAGCAGCGGCAGCACCTGGGGGGGGGGGGAAACCAGTGCCCTCCCAGTGCCTCCCAGTGCCCCCTCCCAGCGCCCTCCCAGTAACCCCCAGTGCCCTCCCAGCGCCCTCCCAGCTCCTCCCAGTGCCCCCCAGCACCTCCCATTGCCCTCCCAGCTCCTCCCAGTGCCGCCCCCCAGCACCTCCCAGTAACCCCCAGTGCCCTCCTAGTGCCCCCCCCAGCGCCCTCCCAGCTCCTCCCAGTGCCCCCAGCACCTCCCATTGCCCTCCCAGCTCCTCCCAGTGCGCCCCCCAGCACCTCCCAGTAACCCCCAGTGCCCTCCTAGTGCCCCCCCAGTAACCCCCACTGCCCTCCCAGTCCCCCCTAGTCGCCCCCAGCCCCCTCCCAGTGCGCCCCAGTCCCCTCCTAGTCTCCCCAGTGCCTCCCAGCCCCCCCCCCCAGTCCCCTCTCATTCACTCCCAGTGACTCCCAGAACCCTCCCAGGCCCCTCCAGTCCGCCCTCAGTCCCTTCTCATTCCCTCCCAGTTACTCCCAGTTTGCCCTCAGTCCCTCCCAGTCTCCCCCAGCGCTTTCCCAGTCCCCCTCAGTGCCCCCCCATTCCCCTCCCAGTGCCCCCCAGTCCTCTCCAAGCCCCCCCAGTCCTCCCTAGTGGCTGCCAGTGCCCCCCCCCCCAGTCCCCTCCCAGTGTCCCCAGTCCCCTCCCAGTGCCCCCCAGTGGCTCTCAGTTGCCCCCCAGTGCCTCCCAGTCACCCCCAGTCCCCTCCCAGTTGCCCCCCAGTGCCTCCCAGTTGCCCCCAGTCCCCTCCCAGTTGCCCCCAGTCCCCTCTTAGTGCCCCCCAGTGCCTCCCAGTCGCCCCCCAGTCCCCTCCCAGTGCCCCCCAGTCCCCTCCCAGTGCCTCCCAGTCGCCCCCAGTCCCCTGCCAGCCCCCTAGTCCCCTCCCAGTGCCCCCTAATCCTCTCCCAGTTGCCCCCCAGTCGCCCCCAGTTGCCCCCAGTCCCCTCCCAGTTTCCTCCCAGTGCCCCGCAGTCCCCTCCCGGTGGCTCCCAGTTGCCCCCAGTGCCCCCCAGTCACTCCCAGTCCCCTCCCAGTGCCCCCCAGTCCCCTCTTAGTGCCTCCCAGTCGCCCCCAGTCCCCTCCCAGTGTCCCCAGTCCCCTCTCAGTGCCCCCCAGCCGCTCCCAGTCCCCTCCCAGTTGCCCCCAGTGCCTCCCAGTTGCCCCAGTCCCCTCCCAGTGCCCCCCCAGTCCCCTCTTAGTGCCTCCCAGTCGCCCCCAGTCCCCTCCCAGTGTCCCCAGTCCCCTCCCAGTTGCCCCCAGTCCCCTCCCAGTGCCCCCCAGTCCCCTCTTAGTGCCTCCCAGTGCCCCCCAGTCCCCTCCCAGTGCCCCCCCAGTCCCCTCTTAGTGCCTCCCAGTCGCCCCCAGTCCCCTCCCAGTGTCCCCAGTTCCCCCTCAGTGCCCCCCAGCCGCTCCCAGTCCCCTCCCAGTTGCCCCCAGTGCCTCCCAGTTGCCCCCAGTCCCCTCCCAGTGCCCCCCAGTCCCCTCTTAGTGCCTCCCAGTGGCTCCCAGCGCCCCCCAGTCCCCCCCAGTCCCCTCTTAGTGCCACCCAGTTGCCTCCCAGTCGCCCCCAGTCCCCTCCCAGTGCCCCCCCAGTCCCCTCTTAGTGCCTCCCAGTCGCCCCCAGTCCCCTCCCAGTGTCCCCAGTTCCCCCTCAGTGCCCCCCAGCCGCTCCCAGTCCCCTCCCAGTTGCCCCCAGTGCCTCCCAGTTGCCCCAGTCCCCTCCCAGTGCCCCCCCCAGTCCCCTCTTAGTGCCTCCCAGTCGCCCCCAGTCCCCTCCCAGTGTCCCCAGTCCCCTCCCAGTGCCCCCCAGTCCCCTCTTAGTGCTTCCCAGTTGCCCCAGCCCCTCCCAGTCGCCCCCAGTCCCCCCCCCGCGCACCTCGGGGGGGGCGAGCCGGGCCCCGAGCCGGGCCAGGGCGCCGCACGCGTTGTCCCGCACCCGCCCCGGCGCCTCCCGCGCCAGCGCCGCCCCCAGCAGCCCCCGCGCCGCCGCCCCCAGCCTGCGCGTCAAGGAAAGGGGCGGGGCCAGCGGGGGGGCGGGGCCAGCCGCGGGGGGGCGGGGCTAGCGCGGGGGGCGGGGCCAACGGGGGGGGCCGGGGCCGCTATGGAGGGAACTGGGGGCGGGGAGGGGGGGGGGTGTGGGGAGGGCGGGGGCGTCACGGGAAGGGGGCGGGGCCGAGCGGTGTGGGCGGGGCCAGAGTGTTCAACGTCACAGGGAAGGGGGGGCGGGGCCGGGGCGGATGTGGGCGTGGCCAATGGGGCTGGGATGTCACAGGGAAGAGGGGGGAGGCGGGGCCGAGCAGCGTGGGCGGGGCTGGGGGGGGTTCTGATGTCACAGGAAGGGGGAGTGGCCGGAGGGGGGGTGGGCGTGGCCAGAGGGTTCTAACGTCACAGGAGCAGGGGGGGCGTGGCCGGGGGGGGTGTGGGCGTGGCCAGAGGGCTGGGACGTCAGAGCACGGTGGGGGGGGCGTGGCCACGGGGCTCTAATGTCACAGGTGGGGGGGGCGTGGCCAGGGTGTGTGGGTGTGGCCAATGGTTGTGACATCACAGGCAAAGGGGGTGTGGCCAGGCTGTGTGGGCGTGGCCAGAGGATTCTAACATCACACGCGGGGGGGGGGGGGGGTGTGTGGCCAGAGGGCTGGGGCGTCACAGGCTGGGGGCGTGGCCAGGGTGGGGTGTGGGCGTGGCCAGAGGGCTGGGGCGTCACAGGGGGCGGGGCTACACGAAGGGGGCGGGGCCTCCCTTGTGGCTCCTCCCCCCCCCCTCCAGGCCCCTCGTTACAGCCGCCCCCAGGGTGTGCGAAGGGGAGAGGGGGGGGGGGCGGGGCCTGCCCCACCCCCCCCAAGGGAGGGGGCGTGGCCTCGCGGAGGGGGCGTGTCCCGGAAGGATACGGGCCGAGGGCGGGGCCGGCGGCGGCGGCGACCACGCCCAGGGCGTAGAGGCCGTTGCCGCGCACCTCCGGGTGGGGGTCGCGGGCCGCCGCCCCCAGGGCAGGGCCGAGGCGGGGCAGGAAGCGGCTCACGGCCCCGCCCAGCGCCCCGCCCAGCCCGGCCAGCGTGGCCGCCGCCCACGAGCGCTCGCCCACGCTGCACCGGGGCTCCTGGGGGGCGGGGGGAGGGGTGAGGGGCGGGGCCGGACGCCTGGGCCCCTCTCCCGGATGCCTGGGCCCCTCTCCCCAGACGCCTGAGCCCCTCCCCGGACCCCTGGGCCCCTTTGCCCGGATGCCTGGGCCCCTCCCGGATGCCTGGGCCCCTTTGCCCGGACGCCTGGGCCCCACCCCCGGACACCTGGGCCCCTCCCCCCGGACGCCTGGGCCCCTCCCCGGACAACCCTCCCTGGACGCCTGGGCCCCTCCCGGACGCCTGGGCCCCTCTCCCGGACGCCTGGGCCCCTCACCGGACGCCGGGGCCCCTGCCCGGATGCCTGGGCCCCTCCCGGACACCTGGGCCCCCTCTCCCGGACGCCTGGGCCCCTCACCGGACGCCTGGGCCCCTCCCGGACGCCGGGGCCCCCTCTCCCGGATGCCTGGGCCCCCTCTCCCGGACACCTGGGCCCCTCACCGGACGCAAGGGCCCCTCCCCGGACAACCCTCCCCGGACGCCTGGGCCCCTCCCGGACGCCTGGGCCCCTCTCCCGGATGCCTGGGCCCCTCCCCGGACGCCTGGGCCCCTTCCTGGACGCTGGGGCCCCTCCCCGGACGCCTGGGCCCCTCCCGGATGCCTGGGCCCCTCCCGGACGCCGGGGCCCCTACCAGGCGGGCGAGCACGTGGGGCAGCAGCTCGTCGAGGTGGGGGGCCAGCTGCCCCCCCACGGCCTGGGCCAGCGCCACCAGCCCCTCCCCCGCCAGCTCCCGCAGCTCCGCCGCCAGCTCCGCCTGGGGGGCGGGGGGGGTCAGACCCCCAAGTGCCCCCCAACCACCCCCGGGACCCCCAAGTGCCCCCCAACCACCCCTTGGGACCCCCAAGTGCCCCCCAATCCCCCCCGGGACCCCCAAGTGCCCCCCAACCACCCCTTGGGACCCCCAAGTGCCCTCCAACCCCCCCCAGGGACCCTCAAGTGCCCCCCAACCCCCCTCTGAGACCCCCCCAAGTGCCCCCCAAGCACCCCGGGACTCCCTAGAGCCCCCCAACCCCCCCCAAGACCCCCAAGTTCCCCCCCAGAACCCCCAACAACCCCACAACCCTCCCCTGGGACCCCCAAGTGCCCCCCCAACCCCCCTGGGACCCCTAAGAGCCCCCCCGGGATCCCCAGGACCCCTAAGAGCCCCCCAGGACCCCTAAGAGACCCCCGGACCCCTAAGAGCCACCCTGAGACCCCCAAGTGCCCCCCAACCTCCCCGGGACCCCTAAGAGCAACCCCGAGACCCCCAAGTGCCCCCCACCCCCCCTCTCCGGGCCCCCCCATGTGCGCCCCCCCCCGACCTGCTCTTCATCATCGTCCTCCTCCTCCTCGCCGGCCCCGGGCTCAAGGCAGGCGACCTGGGGGGGGGGGAGGGGGGGCAGCAGAGACCCCCGGTGCCCCCGTCCACCCCCCAACTGCCCCCCGGCGGCCCCCAAACACCCCCCTCATCCCCCCAAGGCCCCCCCCACCCCCAATTACCCCCTTAATTACAGCCCAGCTCTAATTACCCCACCCCCTAATTACCCCAATTACCCTCTTAATTACCCCCCACCCCCAATTACCCCCTTAATTACAACCCACCTCTAATTACCCCCACCCCCTAATTACCCCAATTACCCTTAATTACCCCCCACTCGCAATTACCCCCTTAATTACAGCCCACCTCTAATTACCCACACCCCCTAATTACCCCAATTACCCCCTTAATTACCTCCTACACCCAACCCCAACTACCCCAACCCTTAATTACCTCAATTCCCCCACCCCTATTACCCCACCCCCAATCACCCCCACCCCCAATTACCCCCCACCCCTAATTACCCCCTAATTACCCCACCCCAATTACTCCCCCACCCCCAATCACCCCCACCCCCAATTACCCCCCACCCCTAATTATTTGCCTCCCTAATTACCCCCCACCCCTAATTACCCCCCACCCACAATTACCCCCCTCCCTAATTACCCCCCACCCCCAATTATTCCCCACCCCTAATTACCCCCCTACCTGCCCGGCCAGGACGTCGTGCAGGAGGAGGACGAGGGCACCCAGGGGTGCGGGGGGGGGGGCGCCCGTGGGGCTGGCGCCCAGCACCCGGCCCAGGGCCCCCAGCGCCCCCCGCGCCGCCCCCGGCGCCCGCTCGCCCCGCGCCCCCCCGGCCAGCGCCGCCGCCGCCCGCCCCACGGCCGCCCCACGGCGTCCTGCGGGCCGCCGCCAGAGCCGCCGTCACCCGCGGGGGCCCCCGACAGCCCCGAGTACCCCCAAAACAGCCCCAAATACCCCCGGAATACCGCCAGACACCCCAGAATACCCCCCAAACAGCCCCAAATACCCCCGGAATACCACCGGACACCCCCAAATACACCCAAAACAGCCCCGAATACCCCCCAAACAGCCCCGAATACCCCCGGAATACCGCCGGACACCCCTAAATACCCCCAAAACAGCCCGGAATACCCCCGGAATACCCCCCGAAACAGCCCCGAATACCCCCGGAATACCGCCGGACACCCCCAAATACCCCCAAAAGAGCCCCAAATACCCCCGGAATACCACCGGACACCCCCAAATACCCCCAAAACAGCCCCGAATACCCCCGGAATACCGCCGGACACCCCCAAATACCCCCAAAACAGCCCCGAATACCCCCGGAATACCCCCCGAAACAGCCCCGAATACCCCCGGAATACCGCCGGACACCCCCAATTACCCCAAAACAGCCCCAAATACCCTCGGAATACCACCGGACACCCCCAAATACCCCCAAAACAGCCCCGAATACCCCCGGAATACCGCCGGACACCCCCAAATACCCCCAAAACAGCCCCGAATACCCCCAGAATACCACCGGACACCCCCAAATACCCCCAAAACAGCCCCGAATACCCCCGGAATACCCCCGAAACAGCCCCGAATACCCCCGGAATACCGCCGGACACCCCCAAATACCCCCAAAACAGCCCCAAATACCCCCGGAATACCACCGGACACCCCCAAATACCCCCAAAACAGCCCCGAATACCCCCGGAATACCGCCGGACACCCCCAAATACCCCCAAAACAGCCCCGAATACCCCCGGAATACTGCCGGACAGCCCCCAAACAGCCCCGAATACCACCGGACACCCCCCAAAATACCCCCGAACAGCCCCAAATACCCCCAGAACACCCCCAAATTCCACCTGTCACCCCCAAACGCTCCCAGCAACAGAGCCCAAACCCGGGGTTGGGTGGCGGGGGGGGGGGGGCCCTGAAACCGCCGCATCCCGCCACGGGGAGCCCCGAAACCGCCGCGGACCGTTTTTGCCGCCCGCCCCGCTGCCCGCGGTCGGGGCTTTTTGCCCGAAACGGGCGTTTTTGGCCCCGGGAGCTCACCGGGGTCGGGCTCCGCCGCGGCGCCGGGCCCCAGCCCCAGGCACAGGCAGCCCAGGCTGCCGTAGGCGGCTTCGCGCACCCCGGCCTGCGGGAACTGCCCCGCCCGTCAGCCGTGGGGGGGGGGGGGGGCCCAGGCGTCCGGGCGGGGGGGGGCCCAGGCGTCCGGGCGAGGGGGCCCAGGCGTCCGGGCAGCGACCTCCCCCCCCCCCCCCAACACACACACACACCCACTCGCTGCCCCGTACGTCAGCCACTACGACCATGGGGAGGGGCCCAGGCGTCCGGGGAGGGGCCCAGGCGTCCGGGCAGAGGCCCAGGGGTCTGGGGGAGGGGCCCAGGCGTCCGGAGAGGGGGTCCAGGTGTCCGGGAGGGGCCCAGGCGTCCGGGGAAGGGCCCAGGTGTCTGGGGAGGGGCCCAGGCGTCCGGGAGGGGGCCCAGGCGTCCGGGGAGGGGCCCAGGTGTCCGGGGAGGGGCCCAGGTGTCCAGGGAAGGGGCCCAGGTGTCCGGGAGAGGGGCCCAGGCGTCCGGGGGAGGGGCCCAGGCGTCCAGGGAAGGGGCCCAGGTGTCTGGGGAGGGGCCCAGGCGTCCGGGAGGGGCCCAGGTGTCCGGGAGGGGCCCAGGCGTCCGGCTCACCTCCAGCAGCTCCAGCACGGCCTCCAGACTGGGCTCCACGTAAGGCAGGAAGGCGGCGCTGGGGCGACACCAGTGACACCAGTAACGCCTGGTGCCTCCTCCCAGTGCTCCCAGTTACCCCTTCCCAGTCCCCCCATTCCTCCCCATTACCCTCTCCCAGTTCCACCCAGTTACCACTCCAAATCTGCCAGTATCTCCCAATGCTCCCAGTTACCCCTCCCAGTTCACCCAGTGTCTCCCAGTGCTCAGCAGTGCTCCCAGTTACCCTCTCGCAGAGCTCCCAGTCCCGCCCAGTGCTGCCAGTTACCCCCCTAGTCCCTCCCAGTGCCCCCAGTTACCCCCTCCCAGCCCACCCACTCCCTCCCAGTGCTCCCAGTTACCCTCTCCCACCCCTCCCACTCCTCCCAGTGCTTCCAGTTATCTTTCCCACTGCTCCCAGTCCTTCCCAGTGCTCCCAGTTACCCTCTCCCACCCCTCCCACTCCTCCCAGTGCTTCCAGTTATCTTTCCCACTGTTCCCAGTCCTTCCCAGTGCTCCCAATTACCCTCCCCCACTCCTCCCAGTCCCCCCAGTTACCTTCTCCCACTCCTCCCAGTCCCTCCCAGTGCTCCCGGTTACCCCCTCCCAGCCCACCCAGTCCCTCCCAGTATTCCCAGTTACCCACCTCCACCCCCACCCCTCCCAGTCCCTCCCAGTGACCCTCCCCCACCCCTCCCAGTCCCCCCAGTTACCCACCCCCACTCCTCCCAGTCGCTCCCAGTGACCCTCCCCCACCCCTCCCAGTCCCTCCCAGTGCGCCCAGTTACCCGCAGTGCTCGGCGACCTCCCCCAGGGCCTCGCAGGCCTCCTCCAGCTCCTGCACGTAGGCTCCGCCCACCTCCACCCTGGGGGCGGGGCCAGAGGGCGAGAGGGGGCGGGGTCAGCGCCTGGCCCCGCCCACCACCACCCCCGGCCGCACGTGTGGGGCCCCGCCCCCAGCCCGTAGCCCCGCCCCCCCTTCTCTCACTCCACAAGCTCCTCCTCCTCCTCCATCGGCTCCGCCCCCTCGCTCGCGTCATCGTCGACGTCATCAAAGAGCAGGAACGAATCAGGCGCCGCCGCAGCCGCCTGGGCGGGGCCACGGGGGAGGAGGGAAGGGAGGAGGCGGGGTCAGCGCTTGGCCCCGCCCCCTCCCTCCCTCCGCAGCGGGGGGGGGGGTGGCAACAAAAAGGGGGTTTTGAGGGTTTCAAGGCCCCCCCCTCCACAAGGCGCAGATTTGGGGGGGGTTTCTAGGCCCCCCCCCCAATCAAAGTGGGTTTTGGGGGTTTCAAGACCCTCCGAGGCCAATTCTGGGTGTTTCGAGGCTCCCCCCAATGGATTTTGGCGGTTTCCAGCCTCACCAAGGACAATTTGGGGGGTTTCAAGGCCCCCCCCCACCAGGTGGATTTTGGTGGTTTCAAGCCCCCCCCCCCCCCGAGGTGGATTTGGGGGGAGGGGAGTTCAAGGTGCCCCCAAGCAGAATTTGGTGGTTTCAAGGCCCCCCCCTAAGGTGGATTTTGGGGGTTTCAAGGCCCCCAAGGCAGATTTGGGGTGTTTCAAGACACCCCCAAGCAGATTTTGAGGGTTTCAAGGCCCCCCCCCCCCAAGATTGATTTTGGTGGTTTCAAGGCCCCCCAAGTTTGATCTTGGGGGTTTCAAGGCCGCCACGAGACAGATTTGTGGGGTTTCGAGGCCTGCAAAAGTAGATTTTGGCACTTTCAAGGCCCCCCCCCCCAGTTCAATTTTGGGGGTTTCAAGGCCGCCGCAAGGCGGATTTTGGTGGTTTCAAGGCCCCCCGAGGTGGATTTTGGGGGTTTCAAGGTGCCCCCAAGCAGATTTTGGTGGTTCCAAGGCCCCCCGAGGTGGATTTCGGGGGTTTCGAGGCGGCCGCGAGGCGGATTCGGGGGGGTTTGAGGCCTGCCAAGGTGTATTTTGGTGGTTCCAAGGCCCCCCGAGGTGGATTTTGGCGGTTTCAAGCTCCCCCCCAAACCCGCAGCAGATTTTGGCAGTTTCAAGGCCCCCCCTGAGGCGGATTTCGGTGGTTTCAAGGCCCCCGAGATGGATTTGGGGGGTTTCAAGGTGCCCCCAAGCCGATTTTGGTGGTTTCAAGGTCCCCCCCCCGAGGCAGATTTGGGAGGTTTCGAGGTGCCCCCAGGCAGATTTTGGCGGTTTCAAGGCCCCCCGAGGCGGATTTTGGGGGTTTCAGGGCCCCCCGAGGTGGATTTGGGGGGTTTCAGGGCCCCCCGAGGTGGATTTTGGGGGTTTCGAGGTGCCCCCAAGCAGATTTTGGTGGTTTCAAGGCCCCCCGAGGTGGATTTTGGGGGTTTCAAGGTGCCCCCAGGCAGATTTTGGCGGTTTCAAGGCCCCCCGAGGCGGATTTTGGGGGTTTCAGGGCCCCCCGAGGTGGATTTGGGGGGTTTCGAGGCGGCCGCGAGGCAGATGCGGGGGGGGTTTCGAGGCCCCCCCTCCCCCCCCCCCCCGCCGCGCACTCACCGGGGCGGGGGGCCGCCGCAGGGCCCCCAGCAGCACGGGCACCACGCGGGGCAGGAGGGGCCCCAGGTCGGCGCCCAGCGCCGCCGCCGCCGCCGCCGCCAGCCCGTACCTGCGGGGGGGGGGGCACGTATTAGGGGCTGCCCCCAATAATTAGGAGCTATTAGAAAACTATTAGGGGCTATTGGGGGCTATTAAACGGCTATTGGGGCTATAAAGGGCTATTAGGGGCTCTTCAGCGCTATTTGGGGCTATTAAACAGCTATTAGGGGCTATTAAAGGGCTATTAGGAGCTACTAAAGGGCTACTAAGCAGCTATTAGGGGCTATTAAAGAGCTATTAGAGGCTGTTTGGAGCTATTTGGGGCTATTAAACAGCTATTAGTGACTATTAACAAGATATTGAGAGCTATTGGGGCTATTAAACAGCTATTAAGAGCTATTTGGGAGCTAGGGAAAGAGCTATTAGCGGCTATTAGAGCTATTAAACATCTATTAAGGCCTAACAGAGGCAATCAAACAGCTATTAAGAGCTATTTGGGGGCTATTAAAGAGCTATTAGGAGCTCTTAAGGTCTATTAACGGCTATTAGGAGCTATTGAGGACTATTAGGGGCCATTGGAAAACTACTAAATCCTCTTTGGGGCTAATAGGGGGCTATTTGGGGCGATTAGAGGGCTACGGGGGTCCATTGGGGAGCTACTAGGGAGTTATTAGGGGCTACCAGGACAATATTAGCGGCAACAAGGGACATAATAGGGGCTAATAAGGAATCATTAGGAGCTATTAAGGGGTTATTAGGGACTATTGGGGCTAATAAGGGCATATTGGGGGCTATAAGGGGAACATTAGGGGCTACTAGGGCTAATAACGGCATATTAGGGGCTATTAGGGGGGACAGTAAAACATATTGGGGCCAATAAAGAATATTTGGGGCTACCAGGAAATTATTAGGAGCTCTTAGAAGATTGTTAGAGGCCATTAGGAGCTTATTAAGGGCTATTAAGAGATTACTACGGCTAATAATCGCATATTAAGAGCTATTAAAGAGCTATCAGGCGCTATTAACAGCTATTAGGGATAATAACGAGCTATTAGGGGGCTATTAGGAACAATTAAGGAGCTATTAAGAGCCATCTAGGACTAATAAGCCACTATTAAGGTCAATTAAAGGGTAATTAAGGGCTCTAGGGGGGCTATGGGGGTGTCGGGGGGGTATTAGGGGCTGTCGGCGGGTCCCGGGGGGGTATTTGGGGGCGCGGGGGGGACTCACAGCACCCGCCGGCCCTCGGGCTCGTCCTCCTCCAGCGCCAGCTCCAGCCCCAGCTCCAGCGCCGGGATGAGACGGGGCCCGGCCCCGGGTCCCAGCGCGCCCAGCACCTCTGCGGGAGGGCGCCCGGACGCCTGGGCCCCGCGCCCGGACGCCTGGGCCCCTCCCCGGACACCTGGGCCCCTCCCCTGGACACCTGGGCCCCTCTCCCGGACACCTGGGCCCCTCCCCGGACGCCTGGGCCCCGCGCCCGGACGCCTGGGCCCCTCCCCTGGACACCCAGGCCCCTCCCTGGACACATGGGCCCCACGCCCGGACGCCTGGGCCCCTCCCCGGACACCTGGGCCCCTCTCCCGGACACCTGGGCCCCTCCCCGGACGCCTGGGCCCCTCTCCTGGACACCTGGGCCCCTCTCCCGGATGCCTGGGCCCCTCCCCGGACGCCTGGGCCCCTCCCCCGGACCCCTGGGCCTCTGCCCCCGATGCCTGGGCCCCTCCCCAGACACCTGGGCCCCTCCCCTGGACACCTGGGCCCCTCCCAGGATGCCTGGGCCCCTCCTCCGGACGCCTGGGCCCCTCCCCGGGACACCTGGGCCCCTCCCAGGATGCCTGGGCCCCTCCCCCAGACCCCTGGGCCTCTGCCCGGACACCTGGGCCCCTCCCCGGATGCCTGGGCCCCACCCCGGACACCTGGGCCCTTTCCCCAGACGCCTGGGCCCCTCCCCAGACGCCTGGGCCCCTCCCCGGACGCCTGGGCCCTTCCCCGGACGCCTGGGCCCCTTTCCCGGACACCTGGGCCCCTCCCCGGACGCCTGGGCCCCTCCCCGGATGCCTGGGCCCCTCCCCCGTACCCCTGGGCCTCTCCCCGGGACGCCTGGGCCCCTCCCCGGACGCCTGGGCCCCACCCCGGACACCTGGGCCTCTGCCCGGACACCTGGGCCCCTCCCCGGACGCCTGGGCCCCTCGCCCCAGGACGCCTGGGCCCCTTGGTCTCACCGAGAGCCTGGAGGCGCCGGGCCCGGGTGTCGGGGGGCCCCGGGCGCAGGAGGGGGCTCAGCGCCGCCAGGATGGGACCCGCGTGGGGCCGCAGCTGCTCCCCGGCCCCCGACGCTGGGGGGCAAGGACAGGGGTGGGGGTCAGGGGGTCAAGGCCGGGGGGGGGGGCATGACCCCTCCCCCCGCTGTGGGGCGGAGGGGGCTGGGGGGGGGTCCCAAGGGTGGGGGGTTGGGGTCGCTCACCCAGGGTGCTGAGGGTGCTGAGCGCCAGCTCCAGGCTCCGGGCAGATCCGGGGGGGTCCAGGACCCCCAGGACGACGCTCAGCACCGAGGGCAGGAAGGGGCCCACGGCCTCGCCTGGGGGGGGGGGGGGCGCGGATTAAGGCACCCGGACGCCTGGGCCCGCTCGTCCGGACGCCTGGGCCCCCCTCCCGGACGCCTGGGCCCCTCCCCGGACGCCTGGGCCCCTCCCCCGGACGCCTGGGCCCCTCTCCCGGACGCCTGGGCCCCTCCCCGGACGCCTGGGCCCCTTTCCCGGACGCCTGGGCCCCTCTCCCGGATGCCTGGGCCCCCCTC
This sequence comes from Rhea pennata, assembly GCF_028389875.1. Taxonomy (NCBI): domain Eukaryota; kingdom Metazoa; phylum Chordata; class Aves; order Rheiformes; family Rheidae; genus Rhea; species Rhea pennata. The sequence continues at coordinate 369,481 of NC_084699.1, read as the reverse complement.
CCGGACGCCTGGGCCCCTCTCCCGGACGCCTGGGCCCCTCTGCCGGACGCCTGGGCCCCTCCCCGGACGCCTGGGCCCCTCCCCGGACGCCTGGGCCCCTACCGAGGCACTCGAGGAGGCTCTCCAGGATGTACCAGGCCTTGGCCGGGGCCTCCCGGACTCCTGGGCCCTCCAGGGCCGCCAGCGCCGTCGGCAGCATCTCCCCCGCCAGTGTCGCCACCTCCGGCTGCGCACCAGTACAGACCAGTACGGACCAGTACAGGCCAAGGGAGCCCTAGGCACTCGGGTGGGGTCTCCCAGTATGACCCAGTGCTTTCCAGTATGGGTCAGGACTCCTCCCAGTGCTTTCCAGTATCCCCCCACATCTCCCAGTAGCCCCCAGAGATCTCCTGGTGCCTCCCAGTATATCCCAGTAGCTCACCCAGTATATCCCAGTAGCTCCCTGTGTTCTCCGCATACCTCCCAGTGCCCCCCTGTAGCCCCTAGTGCCTCCCATAAGGCTCTGGACCCTCCCAGTGCCTCCCAGTAGCCCCCTTGGCCCTCCCAGTAGCCCCAGTGCCCCACATTAGCCCTCCCGATGCCTCCCAGTGCACCCCAGTAGCCTGCTGGGCCCTCCCAGTGCCTCCCAGTACCCCCAGTGCCTCCCAATAGCCTCCTGAGCCCTTGCAGCGCCACCCACTGTCTCCCAGTAGCTTCCTGGGTCCTCCCAGTACCCCCAGTAGCCCTCCCAGTACCTTCCAATAGCTCCCAGTGCCTCCCAATCCCCTCCCAGTGCCTCCCAGTGCCTCCCAATCCCCTCCTAATCCCCTCCCAGTGCCTCCCAATCCCCTTCCAGTACCTCCCAGTACCTTCTAATCCCCTCCCAATCCTCTCCCAGTGGCCCCCAGTGCCTCCCAATCCCCTCCCAGTGCCTCCCAGTGCCTTCCAATCCCCTCCCAATCCCCTCCCAGTGCCTCCCAATCCCCTCCCAGTGCCTCCCAGTGCCTTCTAATCCCCTCCCAGCGCCTCCCAATCCCCTCCCAGTCCCCTCCCAGTGCCTCCCAGTGCCGCACCTGGAGGCAGTCGGCGAGGCGGCGCAGGGCGCAGGCAGCCGCCCCCCGCACGGGGCCCTGGGGGTCGCCCAGGCCCCCCCGCAGCACCCGCAGCACCGGCTCCAGGTACCTGCACCGGGGGTGGGGGGGGGTCGGGGTGGGGGGGGGGAGCACCCGTGGGCACCCCGCGACCCCCCGAACGCACCCGAATTCACCCAAAATACCCCCGAACGCGCCCAAAACGCACCCAAATACTCCCAAAATGCACCTGAATACACCCAAATACCCCCTAAATACACCCAAAACGCACCCAAATACCCGCAAAATGCACCCAAATACACCCAAAATACACCTGAATACCCCCAAAATGCCCCTAAATACACCCCAAATACCCTCGAATGCACCCAAAATGCACCCAAATGCCCCCAAATACCCCCCAAACGCACCCAAATACACCCAAAATACCCCCAAATGCACCCAAAACGCACCCGAATACCCGCAAATACCCCCGAATGCACCCAGAACGCACCCAAATACACCCCAAATGCACCCAAATACCCCCAAAATACCCCCAAATGCACCCAAATACCCCCAAATGCACCCAAAATGCACCCCAACACCCCCAAAATACCCCTGAATGCTCCCAAAAACCACCCGAATACCCCCGAATACCCTTCAAATACCCCCGGATGCACCCAAAACACACCCCAGCACCCCCAAATGCACCCAGAACACACCCCAATACCCCCAAATACACCCAAAACGCACCCAAGTACCCCCAAATATCCCCCAAACACACCCGAAGACCCCAAAATACCCCTGAATGCACCCAAAACGCACCGCAATACCCCCGAATACCCTGAAATACCCCCAAAATACACCTAAATACACCCGCAATACCCCCAAATGCACCCAAAATACCCCCAAATGCACCCAAAATACCCCCCAAAACACCTGCAGACCCCCAAAGTGCGCCTAAATACACCCCCAAATACACCCAGACACCCCCAAATACACCTGAGCACCCCCAAATAACCCGACACTCGGACAAAACACCAGAACACCCCCCAAATACCCCCAAAACGCACCCCAGCACCACCACAGTCCCCCAAAACACCCCAGAAACACCCCTAAATACCCCCAAAACACCCCCGGATACCCCCAAACACCCCCAAAGTTCTCCCAACACCCCTGAGACACCCCCCAATTACCCACAAACACCCCCAATTACACCCCGCACACCCCCACAACAGCCCCAGACACACCCCCAAACACCCCCAAACACACCCAAAATACCCCCCGTACACCTCCAAAACCATTAAAATACCCCCAACACCCCCCATTTGGGGACGTCTGAGGGTAGCAGGGGAGTATTTGGGGGCAACAGGCGCATTTGCGGGTGACCACGGGGTATTTGGGGGTGAAAGGCGGGTGTTTGCCCGCAAAACGGGTGTTTAGCGGTGCCACCAGGGCATTTTGGGGTAAAACGAGGGTGTTTGGGGGTGAAACTGTGGTGTTTGGGGGTAACAACAGGGCATTTGGGGGTGAAACTGGGGCATTTGGGGGTGAAACAGGGGCGTTTTGGGGTGACAACGGGGCTTTCGGGGCTGAAGCGAGGCTGTTTGGGGGGTGAAACGGGTATTTTGGGGGGTGACGCCGGGGTGCTGTGGGGGCGACGGGGGTGATACGGGGAGGGAGGACCAATTCTGGGCCAAAACGAGGGTGTTTCGGGGTCTTTGCGGGTGACGCCTGCGGGTGACGCCTCCGACTGACGCCTCCGGTTGACGCCGGGGGCGCTTTAGGGGGGGTATTTGGGGGCGCTGAGGAGGGTTTCGAGGGCGCCGAGGGGGGTTTTGGGGGGCGTTTGGGGTGATTCCGGGGGTGGGCGGCGGTTGTTGGGAGGACTCACCGTCGGTGCAACAGCTCCCCGCAACCCTCGGCCAGGGCCCCCAGCGCCAGCAGCCCCCCCTTGCGGGCGGGGGGCTGGGGGCTCCCCAACAGCGGCTCCAGCAGCGGTAGCTATGGGGACGGGGACGGGGGTCAGGGGCGCCCCGACCCCCCCCCCCCCAAAAAAAAACAACAGTCGGAAACACCCCAAAACACCCCAAAACACCCCTGACTCCCCCCAATCTCCCAGAGAATCACCCCAAATCCACCCCCCAAAGCCCCCCAACCCCCCCCCCCGGCCAAATAACCCCCCAAGCCCCAAATATCCCCCCCCGGGGACCCCAAAATCCTGCAAATTCCCCCCCAAAAAACCCCAAATCGCCCCATTTCCCCCCCTCCCCGAGAGCCTCCAAACTGTCCAAATTAGCCCCAAAATTTTCCCCCGGGAGCCTAAATATACCCCAAAAGGCGCCAAATCGCCCCCCCCCCCGCGACCCCAAAATGGCCCAAATACACCCCGAAAAACAGAAGAAAAACCCCGTAATGTTCGCCAGGAGCCCCAAAATCCTGCAAATTCTCCCCAAAAGTCACAAATAACACCCAGGCACCCCCAAAACCTCCAAATTACCCCCCAAAACCCCCCCGGGAGACCAAATAACCCAAAACCCCCCCAAAAAAAACCCCAAATGGCCCCAAAACTGTCCGATACCCCCCCAAGGAGCCCCCCAAATCGGCCCTTTTCGCCCCAAAACGCCCGGAAACCCCCCAAAATGCCCCCAATTCCCCCCGAATCGCCCCGAACGCACCAGGGGTGGGAGGAGCTTTTCGGGGGGCAGCGCCTGGGCCAGGGCGTCGAGGGCCTGCGGGACGCGCGGGCGGGGCTCAGCGCGGACCCAAACCGCCCGCGTCTCACCCCAAAACGGGCGGAACCCGCTTCGGGCCCGCTTTGCCCGTTTCCGGCCGTTCCGGCCCCATTTCGGTGCGTTTTAGGGCCTTTTTGCCCGTTTCTAGCCATTCTGGCCCCATTTCAGGGCGTTTTGGCTGTTCTGGCGCTGTTTTGGGGCGCTTTGCCCGTTTCTGGTCGTTTCGACTCCGTTTCTGCCCCGTTTTACCCGTTTCCGGCGCCGTTTTGGGGCGTTTCAGGGCATTTTACCTGTTTCCAGCCCTGTTTAGGGCGTTTTGCCCATTCCAGCCCCATTCTGGCGCCGTTTGGGGCTGTTTGACCCGTTTCCAGCCCTGTTTCGGGGCATTTTAGGGCACTTTACCCGTTCCAGTCCTGTTCCAGCCGTTTTAAGGTGTTTTACCCGTTTCCAGTCCTGTTTTGGGGTGTTTCGGGGCGTTTTGCCTGTTTCCAGCCCCGTTTTGGGGCGTATCGGGGCGTTCTGCCCGTTTCTGGCCCCATTTTGGGGTGTCTTCCCCGTTTCCGGCCCCAGTTTGGGGCGTTTCGGGGCGTTCTGCCCGTTTCCAGACCCGTTTCGGGGCGTTTCGCCTGTTTCCAGCCCCGTTTTGGGGCGTTTCAGGGCGTTCTGCCCGTTTCCAGCCCCGTTTCGGGGCGTTTTGCCCGTTTCCAGCCCCGTTTTGGGGCGTTTTGGGGCATTCTGCCCATTTCTAGCCCCATTTTGAGGCGTTTTGCCCCTTTCCAGCCCCATTTGGGGGCGTTTTGCCCGTTTCCGGCCCCGTTTTGGGGCGTTTCGGGGCGTTTTGCCCGTTTCCAGCCCCGTTTTGGGGCGTTTTGAGGCATTCTGCCCATTTCTGGCCCCATTTTGAGGCGTTTTGCCCCTTTCCAGCCCCATTTGGGGGCGTTTTGCCCGTTTCCAGCCCCGTTTTGGGGCGTTTCGGGGCGTTTTGCCCGTTTCCAGCCCCGTTTTGGGGCGTTTTGGGGCATTCTGCCCATTTCTGGCCCCATTTTGAGGCGTTTTGCCCCTTTCCAGCCCCATTTGGGGGCGTTTTGCCTGTTTCCAGCCCCATTTTGGGGCGTTTCAGGGCGTTCCGCCCGTTTCCAGCCCCGTTTCGGGGCGTTTTGCCCGTTTCCAGCCCCGTTTTGGGGCGTTTTGGGGCATTCTGCCCATTTCTGGCCCCATTTTGAGGCGTTTTGCCCCTTTCCAGCCCCATTTGGGGGCGTTTTGCCCGTTTCCGGCCCCATTTTGGGGCGTTTCGGGGCGTTTTGCCCGTTTCCAGCCCCGTTTTGGGGCGTTTTGGGGCATTCTGCCCATTTCTGGCCCCATTTTGAGGCGTTTTGCCCCTTTCCAGCCCCATTTGGGGGCGTTTTGCCCGTTTCCGGCCCCGGTTTGGGGGCGTTTTGCCCGTTTCCAGCCCCGTTTTGGGGCGTTTTGCCCCTTTCCAGCCCCATTTGGGGGCGTTTTGCCCGTTTCCAGCCCTGTTTTGGGGCGTTTCACCCGTTTCCAGCCCCGTTTTGGGGCGTTCCGGGGCGTTCTGCCCATTTCTGGCCCCGTTTCGGGGCGTTTCGGGGCGTTTTGCCCGTCCCGGGCCCCACCTGGGCGGCCGCGTGCCGGGGGCTGGAGCCGCCGCAGCCTTCGGCCTCGCCGCCCTCCTCGTCCTCCTCGTCCTCGGGGTCAGGCCGCCCGGGCGGGGGGGCGGCGCACAGGGGGCCCAGGAGTCCCCCCAGCAGCGGGGGCAGCAGCCCCCCCCGCAGCAGCGCCTGCCGCGCCAGTACACACCAGTATAAACCACTATACACCAGTATAAGCCAACATGCACTGATATAGGCTGACCTATGCTGCTCCATCCCATCCCAGTATACCCCAGTGCCTCCCAGTAGAGCCCAGCACCCCTTTTAGCACCCCCCCAATACACCCTAGTGACCCCCAGTATAGCCCAGTAACCCCCACTATGCCCCAGTGCTTCCCACTTTAGCCCGGTGCCCCCCTCAATGCACCTCCCAGTACGCCCAGTACCTTCCAGTATACCCCACTGCCCTCCAGTATACCCCAGCGCTCCTCCCAGTATACCCAGTGACCTCCAGCATAGCCTACAGCGCTCCAGTATAGCCCAGTGCCTCCCCAGAGCCCCTCCCAGTTCACCCAGTACCTTCCAGTATACCCTGCCACCCTCCAGTATAGCCCAGTGCCCCCCCACTATGCCCAGTGTCCTCCAGTATACCCCGCTGCTACCCAGTATACCCCAGACAGCCCTCAGTGCTCCTCCCAGTATGCCCCAGTACTCTCCAGCACAACACAATACTACCTAGTGCCAGACCAATATGGCCCAGTGCTCCCCAGTATAGCCCAGTAACACTCACTGTTCCTCCCAGCATGTCCCAGTCCATTCCAGTATGTCCCAGTGCCGCCCAGCATCTCCCACTGACCCGCCAGCATGCCCCAATGCCCCCGTGTCCCAGTCCCTCCCAGTACCCCCCAGTATCCCTTTGCAGTCCCCCCCAGCACCCGCCCAGTGCCTCCCAGTATCCCCCAGTGCCTCCCAGTATCCCCCAGCGCCTCCCAGCCCCCCCCCCGCCCCCGCTCACCTTGGGGCACCGCTGGGCGACGAAGGCGACGGTGGCCAAAGCCCTGGCGCGGACGGCGTCACCCCGCCCCGCGTCGCCCCCCACCTGCGGGGGACGCCGGGGTCCCTCGGACGCCTGGGCCCCGCCCCGGACGCCTGGGCCCCTCCTCGGACGCCTGGGCCCCTCCCCGGACACCTGGGCCCCTCCTCGGACGCCTCGGACGCCTGGGCCCCTCTCCCGGACGCCGGGGCCCCTCCCCGGGCGCCTGGGCCCCGCCCTGAATGCCTGGGCCCCTTCCCCGGACGCCTGGGCCCCTCCCCCGGACGCCTGGGCCCCCCTCCCGGACGCCTGGGCCCCTCCTCCGGACGCCTGGGCCCCTCCCCGGACACCTGGGCCCCTTCCTGGACACCTGGGCCCCTTCCCCGGACGCCTGGGCCCCTCTCCCGGACGCCTGGGCCCCTCCTCCGGACGCCTGGGCCCCTCCCCGGACGCCTGGGCCCCTTCCCCAGACACCTGGGCCCCTTCCCGGACAGCTGGGCCCCTTCCCCGGACGCCTGGGCCCCTCTCCCGGATGCCTGGGCCCCTCTCCCGGACGCCTGGGCCCCTCTGCCCGGACGCCTGGGCCCCTCTGCCTGGATGCCTGGGCCCCTTCCCCGGACGCCTGGGCCCCTCCCCGGACACCTGGGCCCCTTCTCGGACGCCTGGGCCCCTCCCTCGGATGCCTGGGCCCCTCCCCCAATCGCCTGGGCCCCTCTCCCGGATGCCTGGGCCCCTCTCCCGGACGCCTGGGCCCCGCCCCGGACGCCTGGGCCCCCTCTCTCCCGGATGCCTGGGCCCCTGCCCCGGGGGTCACCTGGAGGCAGAGGTCGAGCAGGGGTCGGAGGTGAGGGGTCACGGCGGCCGGATCGGCCTCCAGGAACTCGTCCAGCACCTCCAGGGCTTCGGTCGCCAGCTCCTGCGGGGGGGGGGGGGGGGGACTTGAAACCGCCGCTGGGGGTGGGGGGGGCAGAGGGGGCACCCGAAACCGCCGCTTTGGGGGGCCCCGAAACCGCCGAGCGTCGTCCCCGCCCCGCAAACCACACAGGATCCAGCAAAAAAAAAACCCAAGAAACGGCTTTGGGGGCCCCTGAAACCGCCGTGGGGCACCCCGAAACGTCCTCGGGGGGGGGGGAGCCTTGAAACCCCCAGGGCAGCCCTGAAACTGCCAGAAAGCTCCAGAATGGACCAAAAATCACCTTGGGGGGGCCCCAAAACGGCCCTGACGTTCCCCAAAATGGCCCTGGGGGACCCTTGAAACCATCAGGGTAGCCCTGAAACTGCCAAAACCCTCCAGAACGGACCAAAAATCACCTTGGGGGGGCCCAAAACGGCCCCGAGGTTCCCCAAAATGGCCCCGGGGGACCCTTGAAACCACCAGGGCAGCCCTGAAACTGCCAACAAGCCTGAAAAATGCCCAGAATAGCCCCAAAAATATCTCGGGAGCCATGAAGTATCTCAAGTCTCCCCTCAAAAATGGCTTGTAGGGGAGCCTTGAAACCCCCAGGGGAGCCCCGAAACGGCCCGGGGATGCCGCAACGTTGCTCGAAACCCTCGAAACGGCCCCAAACGCCCCCCCCCCAAACGGCCCTGGGGGCCCCAAAGGCAGCCCGGGGCCCCCCAAAAAAGCTCAGAGCAGCCCCAAAACACACCGGAACGGCCCCCCCCCCCCCAAATGCTCCGGGGTGCCTCGAAACCCCGGGCGGCAAAGCGCGGGCGCCTCGAAACCGCCGGGAAGGATTAAAAAGGGCCGGGACGCGCCTCGAAAAGCCCCCCGAAATCGCCGAAATCCTCCCCGGGAGGGGGGGGGGGCACCCTCGAAACTTCCGGCGATCCCTCGAAACAGCCAAAGAGACCTCAAAAGCTTGTGCCCCCCCCCCCAAGCCCGGACCCACCTCGTCGGCGCCGAGCAGCTTCTCCAGGGCCGCCAGGACGTCGGGGAGCAGCGACCGGAGCAGCTCCTGGGGGGGGGGGCGGGGGGGGAGTCTCGAAACCGCCAAGACTCCCCCTCCGCCCGAACGCCGCGAAAATTGGGGGGAAAAAAATAAAATCGGGGGGGGGCCTCGAAACTCTTGTTTCAACAGGGGGGAGCCTCGAAACTGCTATCGCAGCAGCCTCTCCCGCCAAAAAAAAAAAAAAAAGCGCTAATTTAAACCTAAAAACGCTTACTTTAGAAATAACCAAAACTGCTACTTTTTTCCTTGAAACTACTTAAAAAAAACACCCGCACGCAAAAATTATTTACAATTAAAAACTGCTGTTTTGGGGAAACCCGAAACCGCTGCTTTAAGGAACACTCGGGGTTGCCCCCCCCCCACAAAAAAGACCATTTTGCTGCCAAAAACGCTATTCTGGAGCAAGCTAGAAGTGCTATTTTGGGGGGGGGGACACTTGAAACCACTTTTTTTTTTTTTTTTTTTTTTTTGAAGGCCCTAAAGCTGCTGTTTTAAGCACAAAAACTACTGCTTTGGGGTAACCTGAAACCGCCATTTTAGAAAAATCAAAAAAATGTGTGTTTTTGAGACATGAAAAAAACACTGTTTCGGGAAACGTCGAAACTGCTGTCAGCGGGGAGCCTCGAAACTGCTATTTGGGGCATCTTGGGTTCCCCGAAACCGCTGTTTTACCGCTGCTGCCCCCTCCCCACGCCAAAGCCGCATCTTGGGTTCCCCGAAACCACCGCTTTATGCACCGCCCCCCCCCAAGCCGCCATCTTGGGTTCCCCGAAACCACCGCTTTATGCACCGCCCCCCCCCAAGCCGCCATCTTGGGTTCCCCGAAACCACCGCTTTATGCACCACCCCCCCCCAAGCCGCCATCTTGGGTTCCCCGAAACCACCGCTTTATGCACCGCCCCCCCCCAAAAGCCGCATCTTGGGTTCCCCGAAACCACCGCTTTATGCACCACCCCCCCCCAAGCCGCCATCTTGGGTTCCCCGAAACCACCACTTTATGCACCGCCCCCCCCCAAAGCCGCATCTTGGGTTCCCCGAAACCACCGCTTTATGCACCACCCCCCCCCAAGCCGCCATCTTGGGTTCCCCGAAACCACCACTTTATGCACCGCCCCCCCCCAAGCCGCCATCTTGGGTTCCCCGAAACCACCGCTTTATGCACCGCCCCCCCCCAAAGCCGCCATCTTGGGTTCCCCGAAACCACCGCTTTATGCACCACCCCCCCCCCAAGCCGCCATCTTGGGTTCCCCGAAACCACCACTTTATGCACCGCCCCCCCCCAAAGCCGCCATCTTGGGTTCCCCGAAACCACCGCTTTATGCACCACCCCCCCTCCCAAGCCGCCATCTTGGGTTCCCCGAAACCACCACTTTATGCACCGCCCCCCCCCAAGCCGCCATCTTGGGTTCCCCGAAACCACCGCTTTATGCACCACCCCCCTCAAAGCCGCCATCTTGGGTTCCCCGAAACCACCGCTTTATGCACCGCCCCCCCCCAAAGCCGCCATCTTGGGTTCCCCGAAACCACCGCTTTACGCCGCCGCCGTTTGGGGGAGGGGGGGGCCTCGAAACCGCCTTTCCGGGCAGAGCGGCGGCAGCGGGAGCCTCGAAACCGCCCCCCCGCCCCAGCCCGCCGAAGCCGCTCACCGTGTGGGCGCCGCCCAGCATGGCCGCCAGCCCCCCCAGGGCCCGGAGGCCGGTGGCCGTGGGGGCCGGGCGGCGCCGTGGGGCTCAGGGCGGCCCGGCACAGGGCGACGAGGGCGGCGCCGTGGGGGGCCAGGGCGTCGGGCGCCGCCTCCGCCGCCGCGCTCAGCACCAGCAGCGCCGCCTGCGCCCCCCCCCCCCCGGGGGAAACAAACACGAAACCAGACCGAAAAAACGGGGTGAGAAACGGCCCGTTTGGGTTCCTTCGCCCTCCCCCGCCCCCCACCCCCCCTCAGCTTGGCAGGGAGGAGATGGATGTGGGGGGGGGAGCCTCGAAAACCGCCCCTCTGGGGCCCCACGGGGACAGTCGGGGGAGAGGAGAATGGGATGTGGGGGGGGCTTGAAACTGCCCTGTGGGGACAAACTGGATGTGGGGGGGGGCTTGAAACTGCCCCATGGGGACAACTGGATGTGGGGGGGGCTTGAAACTGCCCCGTGGGGACAACTGGATGTGGGGGGGGCTTGAAACTGCCCTATAGAAACAACTAGGGGGGTAATTGGACAGGGGAGCCCTTGAAACTGCCCCATGGGGATAACTGGGGAGACAACTGGATATGGGGGGGGCTTGAAACTCCTTCATATGGATAATTGGGGGTACAACTGGAGCTGGGGGAGCCTTAAAACTACCCCATAGCAGCAACGGGCTGCATAACTAGGTGTCGGGGGGAGGCCTTGAAACCGCCCCTCACCTCCCATAACAGTGGGGAGAGAAATAGACTGTGGGGCGCCTCGAAACCACCCCCCAGGACCCCAAGATTGGGAATAGGATGTGGGGAGCCTCAAAACCGCCCCCGAGACCCACAGCGGCAATCTGGGGGGGGGGGCACGGGGGAGCCTTGAAACTATCCCCGCTCTAAAGCAATGAAAGGGAAATAAGGTATGGGGAGCCTGAAAAACCGCTCCCTTGGGACCCACGGAGACTATGGGGAGCCTTGAAACCACCCTCTGGGATCCCCCCCCCAGGCAATTGGGGGTAGTAAAGGGGAGCCTCGAAACTGCACCTCAAGACCCCCACGGGTAGTTACAAGGGAAAACGGGCCGGGGGGGGGCCTCGAAACCGTCATTTGCCACCACCCAACCTCAAACCCACCCTCCCCCAACAGCCTCGCTGATTCGAGAGGCAAAAACGGGCTGGGGGAGGGCCTCGAAACCGCCCCCCCAGGGACTCCCGGCCGGGGGGAAAGGGGACGGGTGGGGGGGGAGGCCTGGAAACCGCCGCGTCTGCGCCCCTTACCTCCTGCGGGGGGGCGCGGGGGTCCTGGGCCCCCCGCTTGGAGCCAGGCCCCAAGGGGGCCCCCAGGCGCTCAGGCCCCCCCCGGCGCAGCACCAGCGCCGCCAGTTGGGCCAGGGCCACCGTCACTGGGTGCCTGTGGCGGGCGAGGCGGGGGGGAGGCTCGAAACCGCCGCTACGGTGTGGGTGTGGTGGTGGTGGGGGCCTTGAAACTGCCACTATGGTGGTGGGGGCTCAAAACCGCTGCCGTGGTAGGGTGGGGGCTCGAAACCCCCATCATGCAGGGCAGGGTGTCTTGAAACCGCTGCTATGGTGGTGGGGGGGTCTCGAAACCGCCGGCATGGTGCGGGGGGTGGGGTGGGGGCCTTGAAACTGCTGGTGTGGGGGGGGGGAGCCTTGAAACCACCACTGTGGTGGTGGGGGTGTTTGAAATCACTTCCACGGTGGTGGTGGGAGAACTTGAAACCACCGCTGTGGTAGTGGTGGTGGTGGGGCTTGAAACTGCCACCATGAGGGTGGGGCCGGGAACTACTGGGGGGGGACTTGAAACCACCATCATGGTGGGGGGGCTCAAAACTGCCATGGGTGGGGCTGGATCTTGAAACCACCACCATTGCGGGGGGCCTCAAAACCGCCACCATGGGGCGTGTGTGGGGGGGGGAGAGCACTTGAAACCGCTGCCATGCCACCATGGTGGGGGGAGGCTTGAAACCGCCGCCATGGGGGCGAGTAGGGCTCGAAACCACCGCCAAGGGGGAGCTCAAAACCGCCGGAATCCGGAGGGACGTGAAACTGCCCCGTGATTGGGCAAGGGGGAGGGGGGGGGCTTGAAACCGCCGGGATTTGGTGGGGGGGGGATCCGAAACCACCGCGATTCGCACTCACTCCGTCTCCCGCTCCAGGGCCTCGGCCAGCAGCGCCGGGAGCCTGCGGGGGGGGGGGGAGAAGAAACCGCCGCGGCGTCGGCGTCAGCCCCGCCCCGGCGGCCATCTTGCCCCACCCCCCTCCTCCCCCCCACCCCCCCCCCGGGCACCCACCTCTGGCGCAGGGCGGGGTCCAGGCGCCGCCAGCGGCCCAAGATCCGGCGCCGGAGCAGCACCGCCGCCAGCTGCCGCACCTGCGGGGGGGTGGGGGGCCTTGAAACTGACACGGGAGGGGTCTTGAAACCGACGGGGGAGGTCTCGAAACTGCGGGGGGTCTCGAAACTGACGTTGGTGGGGGGGGTCTTGAAACCGACACGGTGTGCGCGCGTACGTGTCTTGAAACTGATGAGCGGGGGGTCTTGAAACCGACATGAGGGGTCTCGAAACCAACACAAGCAGGGGGTTTCCTTGAAACTGATGCGCGCACGGGGCGGTCTTGAAACCGATGCCAGGGGTCTTGAAACTGGCACGAGGGGGATCTTGAAACCGACGCGGGAAGGTCTTGAAACCGACACGGGGGGCGTCCTCAAAACCGACATGGGGGGTCTCGAAACCGACATGGCGAGGGGTCTCGAAACCAATGCACGTGGGTGAGGGGGTGTTCCTCGAAACTGACACGGGGGGGGTCTTGAAACCGATGCATGCAATGCTCCTAAAAACCAACGGCGGGGGGGGGCGGAGGACAGGAGGAAGCAGACGAGGAGGCTCTCGGGGGAGCTTGAAACCGCCACAGAACGTACGGGGCAGCCTCGAAACGCGCAAAAAGCTTCAAGGGCGCCTCGAAACCGGCGCTGGAGGTGCAAAGCAGGTCTTGAAACCGACACGGCGGCTTCGGGGAGCCTGGAAACGGGCAGGGGCCGTAGGGGAAGGGGGGGAGGAGGCCCCCCCCGAAGCCGCCGCAAAGCATCATGGGTCGCCGGAGGTCCCACCTGGGGCCGGGGGGAGGCGGCGAGGAGGAGGCTGAGGCGGGTCGGGGTCGCGGGGTCGGCGAAGGCCTCGCGGAGGCGGGCGGTGGCCTGCGGGGGCGGGGTCAGCGGGCGGGAGGGGCCCGGACGCCTGGGCCCCTCCCCAGGACGCCTGGGCCCCTCCCCGGACGCCTGGGCCCCTCCTCCCCGGACGCCTGGGCCCCTCCACAGGACGCCTGGGCCCCTCTCCCCGGACGCCTCGGCCCCTCCCCGGATGCCTGGGCCCCTTCACCGGACACCTGGGCCCCTCTCCCCAGACGCCTGGGCCCCTTCACCGGACACCTGGGCCCCTCCTCCCGGACACCTGGGCCCCTCCCTGGACACCTGGGCCCCTCTTCCGGACGCCTGGGCCCCTCTCCCCGGACGCCTGGGCCCCTCCCTGGACGCCTGGGCCCCTCTCCCCGGACGCCTGGGCCCCTGCTCCCGGACACCTGGGCCCCTCTCCCCGGACGCCTGGGCCCCTCCCGGACGCCTGGGCCCTCCTCCCCGGACGCCTGGGCCCCTCCCCGGACGCCTGGGCCCCTGCTCCCCGGACGCCTGGGCCCCTCTCCCCGGACGCCTGGGCCCCTCCCCGGACGCCTGGGCCCCTGCTCCCCGGACGCCTGGGCCCCTCTCCCTGGACGCCTGGGCCCCTGCTCCCCGGACGCCTGGGCCCCTCCCCGGACGCCTGGGCCCCTGCTCCCCGGACGCCTGGGCCCCTGCTCCCCGGACGCCTGGGCCCCTCTCCCCGGACGCCTGGGCCCCTCCCCGGACGCCTGGGCCCCTCTCCTGGACGCCTGGGCCCTCCTCCCCGGACGCCTGGGCCCCTTCCCCGGACGCCTGGGCCCCTCCCCGGACGCCTGGGCCCCTCTCCCGGACGCCTGGGCCACTCCCGGACGCCTGGCCCCTCTCCCGGACGCCTGGGCCCCTTCCTCGGACGCCTGGGCCCCTCCCCGGACGCCTGGGCCCCTCTCCCGGACGCCTGGGCCCCTCCCGGACGCCTGGGCCCCTTCCCGGACGCCTGGGCCCTCACCCGGCGGATGCGGCCGCTCTCCGGCTCCAGCAGTTCCCCCAGCAGCTGCTCCAGCTCGGGCGCCGCCATGACGGGAAGGGGGCGGGGCCGGGGGGGCCCGCGGTGCAGCCGAGTCGTCACTTCCGGCCGCCGGAGCGGCCACTTTCGGCCCTTCCGGCCGCCGCGGAGGACTCGCGCCTCGCTCGCCTGCGGGGCGCGGCGGGGCGGGGCCTCCCGGGTGGGGGGAGGGGCCCGGACGCCTGGGCCCCTCCCCGGACGCCTGGGCCCCTCTCTGCTCACCCAGAAACGGTTTTTTCCCCCCTTTTTGTTTTTTGTTTTTTTGGTTTTTATTACCGAACGCTGCCCGTGGAGCGACCAATCAGAGCGCCCCCCAAGCCCCGCCCCCCTCACGGCCCCACAGCGGGTTGGCTGTGGGGGGGGTAACCATAGAGACGCGTCTAGAGGCTCCAGAGCGGCCTCCGGCGAGGCGAGGCCGTCCAGAGAGGCCCGGCTGCCGGCGAGGACCATAGAGACTCACCTTGAGGGTCCAGAGTGGCCTCTGTTGGCGATGGGGGCGGGGCGGGAGCATACAGAGACCATAGAGACCTCCCTAGGCAGCCTAGAGAGACCACCATGGCCTTGGAGGACCATAGAGACCCTCTGGGGGGGACCACAGAGACCCCCATAGGCAGCCTAGAGAGACCCTCCATGGCCTGGGGGGACCATAGAGAACCCCATAGGCAGCCTAGAGAGACCCTCCATGGCCTGGAGGGACCATAGAGGCCCCCATAGGCAGCCTAGAGAGACCCTCCATGGCCTGGAGGGACCATAGAGAACCCCATAGGCAGCCTAGAGAGACCCTCCATGGCCTGGAGGGACCATAGAGAGCCCCTAGGATGCCGCCAACCCGCCACCACCCCGGAGGCGGCCATCTTGGGCGGCCCTGCAGGCATTGCCCCTTTAAGAGCCCCCCCCCACGTGCGCTGTGGGCCCTCCCAGCCGCTCTTCAAACGGCGACGCCGAGCGCCGCATCCGCGTGGGGGCTTAAAAGGGCGACGCCACAATGGGCCCCGCCCTCCTCTTAAAAGGGCTATGAGTGAACGCCTTCCCCCCCCCTTCCGAAGCTCTTCAAAGGGCTAGCCCATGAGACTGTGGGCCCCACCGGTATCATTAAAACGGCAATGCCACTCAACCCCCTCCCCCCTCCATCCCATCGGCTTGGCCAGCGAGGCGAACCTCCCCCTCCCCCAACCCGCCAAAAGGGGGCGGGGCTACAGAGTGGGCGGGGCCACCTACACCACCAGGCTGGGAGGCGGGTGGCTTAAAGGGGCAACGCCGCGGCGGCAGGCGGGGCCCGCGGGCTTCAAGAGCGGTCACCGAGGAGCTTTATTAACGTGCTGGGGGGGGGGGGACACGACATGGCGGACTCCGTTGGGGGCGGGGCGGGCAAAGGGGGCGGGGCCGGCCCCGAGCCCCGCCCCTCACCGGGAGGCCCCGCCCCCCCGGAGGGCGAGGACGAGGTGGAGGACGGAGCCGCCCTGGATCTTGTAGTCGGCCGCCGTCTTCTCGTCGTTCCTTGTGCCCCGGGGGGGGGGGGGCGGGGAGGGTCAAAGGTCACCAGGACGCCTGGACCCCTTCCCTCCTCCCCCCCCCCCATCCGCGGGCTGTCCCTGGCTCCACCCCCGCCCGCCCAAGCCCCGCCCTCTAACCGCCAAGCCCCACCCCCCTCCTCCCTGCAGCTCCCTGGGAGCTGTAAGCCCCTCCCCTCCTGCTGTAGCCCCGCCCACTCCAGCCCCCGAAGCCCCGCCCCCTCTAGCTCCCCAGGAGCCATAAGCCCCTCCCCTCCTGCCGTAGCCCCGCCCACTCCCCACCCCCTGCCCTTAAGCCCCGCCCCCTCCTAAGCCCCACCCCCATCTCTTCCCCTCCCAGTGCCCCATCTGCCTGCCAGTTCCCCCCTTTGGGCCCCGCCCCCTCCGGCTCCAGGCCCCGCCCCCCACCTCAGGCCCCGCCCCCCAGGCTCCAGGCCCCGCCCCTCTTCCCAGGCCACGCCCCCCGCTCACATCTGCTTGCCGCTGTAGATGAGGCGCTGCTGCTGGGGGGGGGGGGATGCCCTCCTCCTCCTCCAGGCCCCGCCCCCTCCGGCTCCAGGCCCCGCCCCCCACCTCAGGCCCCGCCCCCCGGCCCCAGGCCCCGCCCCCCGCTCACATCTGCTTGCCGCTGTAGATGAGGCGCTGCTGCTGGGGGGGGATGCCCTCCTTCTCCTCCACCCGCTCCTTGATGCGCTCCACCTGCCCCGCGGCATCGTGGGACGCTGGAGGGGCGGGCGGGGCCGGGGCGTGGCCCCTCCCCTCACCCCGCCCCCCCCCTCCCCGCAAAGCATCATGGGAACGGGGAGAAGCCGCGCCAGATGGGAAACCCCCCCCCCCCTTCCCCAAGAGGCATCGTGGGAGGGCGGCCCCAGGGCATGCTGGGAAGGGTCGTTCCGCGTGCCCCCCCCTCCCCAAAATCTCACCGCCCCGGGGCATGCTGGGAAGGGGGCGGGGCAGAGTGCGGGGGGGGGGGGCGGGGCCCGACCTTGTCCGTGGGCTCGATGTCGATCTCGATCTCCTTCCCGGTCAGCGTCTGCCCGGAGCGGGGGGGGGGGGGGGGGGGCGGGAAGGGGGCGGAGCCTCTCAGAGCCCCGCCCCCACTCTCCCCTCCCACCATGCCCCGGGGCGCCCCAGTGCCCCACCCAACTCCCACAATGCCCCGGGACCCCCCCAGACCCCCCCCAATCCCACAATGCCCCGGGACCCCCCCAGACCCCCCCACTCCCACAATGCCCCGGGACCCCCCAGGCCCCCCCGACTCCCACAATGCCCCGGGACCCCCCCCACTCCCACAATGCCCCGGGACCCCCGCAGCCCCCCCCACTCCCACAATGCCCCGGGACCCCCCCAGGCCCCCCCGACTCCCACAATGCCCCGGGACCCCCCCAGACCCCCCCACTCCCACAATGCCCCGGGACCCCCCAGACCCCCCCCAATCCCACAATGCCCCGGGACCCCCCAGGCCCCCCCCACTCCCACAATGCCCCGGGACCCCCCAGACCCCCCCCAATCCCACAATGCCCCGGGACCCCCGCAGCCCCCCCGAACTCCCACAATGCCCCGGGACCCCCCAGGCCCCCCCCCACTCCCACAATGCCCCGGGACCCCCCAGACCCCCCCCAATCCCACAATGCCCCGGGACCCCCCAGGCCCCCCCCACTCCCACAATGCCCCGGGACCCCCCAGACCCCCCCCACTCCCACAATGCCCCGGGACCCCCCAGACCCCCCCCAATCCCACAATGCCCCGGGACCCCCCAGGCCCCCCCCACTCCCACAATGCCCCGGGACCCCCCAGACCCCCCCCAATCCCACAATGCCCCGGGACCCCCCCAGACCCCCCCCAATCCCACAATGCCCCGGGACCCCCCAGGCCCCCCCCCCACTCCCACAATGCCCCGGGACCCCCGCAGCCCCCCCCCCACTCCCACAATGCCCCGGGACCCCCCCCACTCCCACAATGCCCCGCGCCGCCGCCTTCACCTTCACTTTGATCAGCATCGTGGCCGCGCCGGCTCCGCCTCACCTCTGACCTCGGAAGCGAACTGCCTGCCCCGCCCCCCCCTCCCCGCCTTGTCGTCACTTCCGCCTTCCCCCCCCCCACCCCCGGACTCCATTTCCCAGCGCCGCCGCGCTCCGGCCGCCCACAAAATGGCGGCGCCGCGGGGGCTGCCGGGAGCTGTAGTTCCCTCCCCCCCCTCCCCTCCCCGCCGCCGCCGGCCTCCGCTTCCGCCATTGGGCGGCGCGGCCGTCGCTCAGCGGCGGCGCGGCCAATCAGCGGCGCCGCCCCGCCCCCCTCCTTGTTCTCCGGACTGTACCAAGGCAGAACGCGGTGGGGGGGGGGGGAGGGAGGCGCCTTTTATTGCTGGGGGGGGGATAAATCCCATCATGCCCCGCGTTTTGTCACGTGGTGCGCCCCCCCCATCCCTCCCCACGCTCCCATTGGCCCCCTCCCGTGCCCTCCTTCAACCCCATTGGCCCGTTACGCCCCCGCCCTCTCTCTCCCCCCCCCCCCCCCGCGCCTGGACGCATGGTTCAGCCCCCTCCCCCCCCCCCCGCGTTGAGGGCGAACGGGGAGGGGCGGGGCGGACCAATGAGGCGCCGCGGTGCCCGCGCACGGGCCAATGGGAAGGCGGGGGGGGCGGGGCGGCGCAGAATGTGGCAGGCGGGGCGGCGCTCCATGGCTCTTTATTTGGCAGCGGGGGGCGGCGCCCCGGGGGAGGGGCCCGGACGCCTGGGCCCATCTGCAAGGGAGGGGGGGGGCAATTAGCAAGGGGGGGGGTTAATTAAGCATCGGGGGGGGTTGATTGGGGGGGGAGGGGCACTCACCGGGCGGGGGCAGGGCGCGGCGGGGGAGGGGCAGGGCCTTGGCCTAATTGGGGGGGGGAAGGGGGCAATTAATTACCCCCCCTGAGGGGCTTAATTACCCCCTGAGCCGTTAATTATCCAAATTGCCCCCCGAACCCCCCAAATTGCCCCCCCAAAACCCCCCAATTGCCCATAAAACCCCCCAATTGCCCCCAAACCCCCAATTGCCCCCAACCCCCCAAATTGCCCCCCCAAAACCCCCCAATTGCCCATAAAACCCCCCAATTGCCCCCAAACCCCCCAATTGCCCCCAACCCCCCAAATTGCCCCCAAAATCCCCAAATTGCTGCCCCCAAACCCCCCAAATTGTCCCATAATACCCCCAAATTGCCCCCCCAAACCCCAAATTGCCCATAAAACCCCCAAATTGCCCCCCCCAAACCCCAAATTGCCCATAAAACCCCTCTGTTGCCCCCTAAAAAAACCCGATTTGCCCCTAAAAGCCCCGAATTGCCCCCAAATTGCCCCGTTTTTCCCCCAAACCCTAAATTGCCCCTAAAAGCCCCAAATTGGCCCTAAAAGCCCCCAAATTGGCCCTAAAAGCCCCCAAATTCCCCCCAAGACCCCAAATTGCTCCTAATATCCTCAAATTGCCCCATAACGGCCCCAAATTGCCCTTAAAAGCCCCAAATCGCCCCTAAAACCCTCAGATTACCCCTAAAAGCCCCAAATTGCCCTTAAAAGCCCCAGGTTCCCCCCAAGACCCCAAATTGCCCCTAAAAGCCCCAAATTGCCCCTAAAACCCTTAAATTGCCCCTAAAACCCCCAAATTGCCCCTAAAAGCCCCGAATCGGCCCCAAATCCACCCCCTTCCCCCCCCCCCCCAGCGAGCCCCGGGAGGGGCCGCGACCTTCCGGCGGCGCGACGCGTCGCCGATGACGTCACCGATGACATCACCGACGAAGTCTGGGGCGGGGGGGGGGGGGGAAGGAGCGAATGAGGGCGGGGCCCGGACGCCTGGGTCCCTCCCTCCCTCCCCACCCCCCGCCTGTCACTCACCCAGGGGCGGAGCCTGGAGGGGGCGGAGCCTCCGGAGCCCGGGGCGGGATGGGACCCTGCAAGGAGGGGAAGGGGGCGGAGTCACTTTAAAAGCGGGCGGGGTCAGCAAAGGGGGTGGGCGGAGCTTGGCGGGGAGGCGGAGCCACTTACCGGCGGGGCGGCTCCCGGCGGAGGGACCCAGGCGTCCGGGGAGGCGGCGGCGGGGCGGAGCTCAAGGGGCGGGGCAAAGGGCCTGGAAGGGGGGCGGGGCCATCAGGAGGCATGGGCGGGGCTTACAGGAGGGATAAGCCCCGCCCCCTCGCAACGAGTCTCCGCCCTCCCTCTGGCAGCAGAGCCCCGCCCCCCCCAGAGCGAAGCCCCGCCCCCCGAGAGCAAAGCCCCGCCCCCTAGAGCAAAAGACCCGCCCCCCAGAGCGAGGCCCCGCCCCCCCGAAGCGAGGCCCCGCCTACCGCAGTGGGCGTAGCCCATGTCGGCCAGGTAACGGCTCAGGATTGGCAGGTCCCGGGGGCGGGGCCCCGGCGGGGCGTGGCGCCGGACGGCCTCCTGCAGCTGTGAGGGGGGCGGAGCCAGGGTAGAAGGGGGCGGGGCCTCAGCCCAACCCCCCTCCCGTAGGCCCCGCCCACTTCCTGGACCCTCCCACCCCACCCCAATGGGGCTGTGCCCCGCCTCCCCTCCCCGACCCCCCCGTAAACCACACCCCCTAGAGCCACGCCCCTCTCCCAGAGGCCCCGCCCCTCCCCGAGGCCCCGCCCCCCCTGCCACAAGCCCCTCCCTGCTCTACTACCCCCCCGGTTGCAGCCCTGGCCACACCCCCTTTGCAGCCCAGGCCCCGCCCCCTTCTCCCTCCCCAGGCCCCGCCCACCGCTAAGGCCCCACCCCTCAGTACAAGCCCCTCCCCCTTTGCAGAGGCCCCGCCCCTCCCCGATGCCCAGGGCCCCCCCCGCCTTCCTCCAGCTAGCCCCTCCCCCAAGCCCAGTCCCCACCCCCTCCTCGGCCAGGCCACGCCCCCTCCCCATAGCCACGCCCCTCCCCATGGCCACGCCCCCTCCCCTAAGCCACGCCCCCTCCTCCTATAAACCCCTCCCACCACCCCACCTCCCCGGCAGCCCACCTGCTCGCCCCCCCCCACACCTTCCCCGAAAGGGGGGGGCGGGGCCTGGCCTAAGAGGGGCGGGTCCGCGCAGGCCCCGCCCCCTCCCCGGGCCCGGCCCCGCCCACCTGGCGCAGGTCGGGGGGGGGCAGGGCGCCCTCCAGCCGCCGCAGGTACTCGAAGAGCAGGCGCTCGAGGGCCCGCAGGAAGGGCTCGCCGTACTCGCGGCCCGCCGCGCCCTGCGAGGCACTGGGAGGCACTGGGAGCCACTGGGAGGCCCTGGGGGCCCGCCCTGCGGCGGCCGGGCCTCACTGGGAGGGGCTGCGAGGCACTGGGAGGTGCTGGGAGGGGCTGGGAGGGGCTGGGAGGGGCTGGGAGGTCGGACTGGGGGAGTTGGGGCTCACTGGGAGGCGCTGGGAGGGACTGGGAGGCACTGGGAGGGGCTGGGGATCCGCCCCAGGGCAGCCGGGCCTCACTGGGAGGGGCTGGGAGGTCGGACTGGGGGAGTTGGGGCTCACTGGGAGGCGCTGGGAGGGACTGGGAGGCACTGGGAGGGGCTGGGGATCCGCCCCAGGGCAGCCGGGCCTCACTGGGAGGGGCTGGGAGGTCGGACTGGGGGAGTTGGGGCTCACTGGGAGGCGCTGGGAGGGACTGGGAGGCACTGGGAGGGGCTGGGGATCCGTCCCAGGGCAGCCGGGCCTCACTGGGAGGGGCTGGGAGGCACTGGGAGGCACTGGGAGGGGCTGGGAGGGGCTGGGAGGGGCTGGGGGCCCGCCCCGGGGCAGCCGGGCCTCACTGGGAGGGGCTGGGAGGGACTGGGCGGGGCTGGGAGGCACTGGGAGGGGCTAGGGGCCCGCCCCAGGGCAGCCGGGCCTCACTGGGAGGGGCTGGGAGGTCGGACTGGGGGAGTTGGGGCTCACTGGGAGGCGCTGGGAGGGACTGGGAGGCGCTGGGAGGGGCTGGGAGGGGCTGGGGACCAGCCCCGGGGCAGCCAGGCCTCACTGGGAGGGGCTGGGAGGGACTGGGAGGCACTGGGAGCCACTGGGAGGGGCTGGGGGTCCGCCCCAGGGCAGCCGGGCCTCACTGGGAGGGGCTGGGAGGTCGGACTGGGGGAGTTGGGGCTCACTGGGAGGTGCTGGGAGGGACTGGGAGGCACTGGGAGGGGCTGGGAGGGGATGGGAGCGGCTGAGAGGTCACATTGGGGGAGTTGGGGCTCACTGGGAGGCACTGGAAGGGGCTGGGAGGGGCTAGGGGCCAGCCCCAGGGCAGCCGGGCCTCACTGGGAGGGGCTGGGAGGGGCTGGGAGGGGCTGGGAGGTCGGACTGGGGGAGTTGGGGCTCACTGGGAGGTGCTGGGAGGGACTGGGAGGCACTGGGAGGGGCTGGGGATCTGTCCCGGGGCAGCCGGGCCTCACTGGGAGGGGCTGGGAGGGGCTGGGAGGTCGGACTGGGGGAGTTGGGGCTCACTGGGAGGGACTGGGAGGGGCTGGGAGGTCGGACTGGGGGAGTTGGGGCTCACTGGGAGGCGCTGGGAGGGACTGGGAGGGGCTGAGAGCTCAGACTAGGGGAGTTGGGGCTCACTGGGAGGCACTGGGGACCCCCCCTGGGGCAGACAGGCCACACTGGGAGGGGCTGGGAGAGGCTGGAAGGTCAGATTGGGGGAGTTGGGGCTCACTGGGAGGGGCTGGGAGGCACTGGGAGGTCAAATTGGGCTAATTGGGCCTCACTGGGAGGGGCTGGGAGGGACTGGGAGGCACTGGGAAGCACTGGGAGGGGCTGGGGGTCTCCCCGGGGGCAGTTGGGCCTCACTGGAAGGGACTGGGAAAGGCTAGGAGATCGGATTGGGGGAGTTGGGCCTCACAGGGAGGTGCTGGGAGGGACTGGGAGGGGCTGGGAGACACTGGGAGCAGCTGAGAGGTCAGATTGGGGGAATTGGGGCTCACTGGGAGGCACTGGGAGGGGCTGGGAGGTCAGACTGGGGGAGTTGGGCCTCACTGGGAGGGACCGAGAGTTGCTGGGAGGCGCTGGGGGTCCCCCCCCGGGGCAGCCAGGCCTCACTTGGAGGCACTGGGAGGGGCTGGGAGGGGCTGGGAGGTCAGACTGGGGGAGTTGGGACTCACTGGGAGGGACTGGGAGGCACTGGGGGAGGGCAGGGAGCCCCCACAGGGCAGACAGGCCTTATTGGGACATACTGGGAGCGGTTAGGGAGCCCCCACAGGCCAAACAGGGCTCACTGGGAGGCACTGAGAAGCACTGGGGGGGGCAGGGAGCCCCCACGGGGCAGACAGGCCTTACTGGGACATACTGGGAGGGGTTAGGGAACCCCCACAGGCCAAACAGGCCTCACTGGGAGGCACTGGGAAGCACTGGGGGTGGCAGGGAGCCCCCACGGGGCAGACAGGCCTTACTGGGACATACTGGGAGGGGTTAGGGAGCCCTCACGGGGCAAACAGGCCTCACTGGGAGGCACTGGGAGGCACTGGGAAGCCCTGGGAGACACTGGGAAGCGCCGGGAGGCCCTTGGTGTGTCCGGGCCCGGGCGGCCCCGCGCGGTGGCGTGTGCTGGCGTGTGCTGGCGTGTGCTGGCGTGTGCTGGCGTGTGCCGTACCTGCAGGTAGGCCGCCCGCCGGCCCCGGTCCCCCAGTAACGCCAGCACCAGTTCCCGGAAGCTCTCCTGCGCCTCCGCCACCATCGCCAGGTCCCGCGGGCTCTGGGGGAGAGGACGTGGGGCGGGCGGGGGGGAGAGGGGTCAGGGCACGCCTGGGCCCCTCGTGTGCCCCCCCCCCCACCGCCGCCATCTTCCTCCTTATTCTTGGTCACCCCAAGATGGCCGCCACCTCCCTCCACCTCCACCAGGCCCCCCAAGATGGCTGCCACCTCCCTCCAGCTCCACCAGGCCCCCCAAGATGGCCGCCACCTCCCTCCAGCTCCACCAGGCCCCCCAAGATGGCCGCCACCTCCCTCCAGCTCCACCAGGCCCCCCAAGATGGCCGCCACCTCCCTCCGCCTCCACCAGGCCCCCCAAGATGGCCGCCACCTCCCTCTGTCTCCACCAGGCCCCCCAAGATGGCCGCCACCTCCCTCCGCCTCCACCAGGCCCCCCAAGATGGCCGCCACCTCCCTCCAGCTCCACCAGGCCCCCCAAGATGGCCGCCACCTCCCTCCAGCTCCACCAGGCCCCCCAAGATGGCCGCCACCTCCCTCCGCCTCCACCAGGACCCCCAAGATGGCCGCCACCTCCCTCCAGCTCCACCAGGCCCCCCAAGATGGCCGCCACCTCCCTCCACCTCCACCAGGACCCCCAAGATGGCCGCCACCTCCCTCCGCCTCCACGGGGGCCCTCCCTCCAAGATGGCCGCCGCGCTTCCCAGCGTGCACTGGGCCTCCCCAGCATGGCCGCCGCCTCCCCGGCGCCTGCCCGCCCCATAGCGCCGCCCGCCCCATAGCGCCGCCCCCCAGCATGGCCGCCGCCTCCCCGGCGCCGCCCACCCCATAGGGCTGCCCACCCCATAGCGCCGCCCGCCCCCCAGCGCCACCCGCCCCCCAGCGCCGCCCCCCAGCATGGCCGCCGCCTCCCCATCCCACCCGCCCCAGCACCCGCCCCATAGCGCCGCCCGCCCCATAGCGCCGCCCACTCCCCAGCGCCGCCCGCCCCCCAGCGCCGCCCCCCAGCATGGCCGCCGCCTCCCCATCCCACCCGCCCCAGCACCCGCCCCATAGCGCCGCCCGCCCCATAGCACCGCCCGCCCCATAGTGCCCGCCCCATAGCGCCGCCCGCCCCATAGCGCCGCCCACTCCCCAGCGCCGCCCGCCCCCCAGCGCCGCCCCCCAGCATGGCCGCCGCCTCCCCGTCCCGCCCCCCCAGCACCCGCCCCATAGCGCCGCCCGCCCCATAGCGCCGCCCGCCCCATAGCGCCCGCCCCATAGCGCCGCCCGCCCCCTCGCTCACGGCGTGGCCGTGGCCCGCCCCCGGCGCCTCGCCCTCGGGGAAGAAGGAGTCGACGGCGTCCAGCACCTTCCCGTCGGGCTGCGCCTCCCGCAGCATCTGCATCACCACCTGCAAGGCATCGTGGGAACATGGCCGCCGCCGGGCCTCCCCTCCCCCCCCGCCTGCCCCACACACACGCACCTCTTCCCGGGGAAGTTGGGGGGGGGGGCGTGGGGACGGGGGGCGTTGCCCCAGCTGGGGTGGTAGGAAGCAATATGGCCGCCGGGGTGGCCCTGGGAACGTGGCCGCTCCACCCCCCGGCAACATGGCTGCCGCCAGAGAGAATCATGGGAACATGGCTGCCGCCATAGGGATCATGGCTGCCTCCCCTGGCCACATGGCCGCCGCCGGAGGGATCATGGCAACATGGCCGCCACCCTCGGGATCATGGCTGCCTCCCCTGGCAACATGGCCGCTACCGGAGAGAATCATGGGAACATGGCCGCCACCCTTGGGATCACGGCCGCCTCCTCTGGCAACATGGCCGCCGCCAGAGGGAATCATGGGAACATGGCTGACGCCATAGGGATCATGGCCGCCTCCCCTGGCAACATGGCCGCCACCAGAGGGAATCATGGGAACATGGCTGCCGCCATAGGGATCATGGCTGCCTCCCCTGGCAACATGGCCGCCACCAGAGGCAATCATGGGAACATGGCTGCCACCCTCGGGATCATGGCCGCCTCCCCTGGCAACATGGCCGCCACCAGAGGCAATCATGGGAACATGGCTGCCACCCTCGGGATCATGGCCGCCTCCCCTGGCAACATGGCCGCCGCCAGAGGCAATCATGGGAACATGGCTGCCACCCTCGGGATCATGGCCGCCTCCCCTGGCAACATGGCCGCCGCCAGAGGGAATCATGGGAACATGGCCGCCACCGTGGGGAACATTGCCAACATGGCTGCCGCTGGGGCAACATGGCCGCCCCCGCAGAGCACCATGGGAACATGGCCGCCCGCGAGCACGGCTGCCATTGTGGCGGCCCAGGTGCCTGCTGGGAAGGCGGCGGCCATGCTGGGGAGGCCGGCGGCCATCTTGGGCCGCCCAGTGCACGCTGGGACGCGTGGCGGCCATGTTGGGTGGCTCCCCAGGCCCGGAGCACTCTGGGAAGGGCGGCAGCCATCTTGGAGGTGGGGGCCCCCGTGGAGAAGGAGGGGGGCGGCGGCCATCTTGGATGCCCCGGGGGGTTAGGTGGGTAGGCAGTGGCCATCTTGGATACCCCAGGGGGGGAGGTGGGAAGGTGGCGGCCATCTTGGGCGGCCAAGGGGCAGAAGGAAGCGGGTGGCGGCCATCTTGGCAGGCCAAGACTGGAGAGGAAGATGACGGCGGCCATATTGGCTGCCCTAGGGGAGAAGCAAGGAGGTGGCGGCCATCTTGGCAGGCCAAGACTGGAGAGGAAGATGACGGCGGCCATATTGGCTGCCCTAGGGGAGAAGCAAGGAGGTGGCGGCCATCTTGGCAGGCCAAGACTGGAGAGGAAGGTGACGGCGGCCATATTGGCTGCCCAAGGGGCAGAAGGAAGGAGGCGGCGGCCATCTTGGCAGGCCAAGACTGGAGAGGAAGGTGACGGCGGCCATATTGGCTGCCCAAGGGGCAGAAGGAAGGAGGCGGCGGCCATCTTGGCAGGCCAAGACTGGAGAGGAAGACGACGGCGGCCATATTGGCTGCCCAAGGGGCAGAAGGAAGGAGGCGGCGGCCATCTTGGCAGGCCAAGACTGGAGAGGAAGATGACGGTGGCCATATTGGCTGCCCGAGGGGCAGAAGGAAGGAGGCGGCGGCCATCTTGGCAGGCCAAGACTGGAGAGGAAGATGACGGCGGCCATATTGGCTGCCCGAGGGGCAGAAGGAAGAAGGCGGCGGCCATCTTGGGAGGCCAAGACTGGAGAGGAAGATGACGGCGGCCATATTGGCTGCCCGAGGGGCAGAAGGAAGAAGGCGGCGGCCATCTTGGGAGGCCAAGACTGGAGAGGAAGATGACGGCGGCCATATTGGCTGCCCGAGGGGCAGAAGGAAGGAGGCGGCGGCCATCTTGGGAGGCGGGCGGCGGCGGCGAAAGGCAGCAGCGGCCATCTTGGGTGCCCCGAAGCACGAGAGGCGGGGAAGGCGGCGGCCATCTTGGGGAGGGGGGAGCCCGGTGCATGCTGGGAAGGGCTTGGGAGGGGAGGGGGGGGGCGCGAGGCGGGGGGGGGGGATACTCACGGCGGCCTGGAGGCCCAGGCGGAGGCGGGCGCCATGGCGGTAGCGCACGGCCCCCGGCGCCGCCCGCCCCACGGCGTCGAGGAGCCCCAGCACCCGGGGGAACTGGCCCAGGCTCCGCCCCCGCACCGCGTGCCACGCCCCCGCCAGCGCCAGCCGCAGCGCCACGGTGGGGCTGCCGTGGGGCGGAGGGTATGTTGGGGGGGGCTGGAGCGCCACTAGAGCACCCACTGTCCCTTAGCCCCGCCCCCAGTCCCTTAGCCCCGCCCCCAGCCCCACAGCCGTGCCCACAGCCCCATAGCCCCGCCCACTACGGCACCCACTGTCCTTTAGCCCCGCCCCCAGCCCCATAGCCCTGCCCCCCAGCCCCGCAGCCCTGCCTACAGCCCCATAGCCCCGCCCACTAGGGCACCCACTGTCCCTTAGCCCCGCCCCCAGTCCCTTAGCCCCGCCCACAGCCCCACAGCCGTGCCCACAGCCCCATAGCCCCGCCCACTACAGCACCCACTGTCCTTTAGCCCCACCCACAGCCCCATAGCCCCACCCACTAGGGCACCCACTGTCCCTTAGCCCCGCCCCCAGCCCCTTAGCCCCACCCACACACCCACAGCCCCGCCCACTAGACCCCCCCATGGTCCTTCAGGCCCCGCCCAAGTCTCCCAGCCCCACCTCCAGCCCCATAGCTCTGCTTGCAAACCCAGTAGCCCCGCCCCCCAGCCCCACGGCCCCGCCCACTAGAGCACCCGTCATCTCTTAGCCCCGCCCCAGTCCTTTAGCCCCGCCCCCAGCCCCTTAGCCCCGCCCCCAGCCCCATAGCAGCCCCACAACCCCACTCCCACCACCTTGGCCCCGCCCCATACCCTTAGGCTCCGCCCCCGGGGGCTTCAGCTAGGCCCTAAGCCCCGCCCCCAGCCCCGTAGCCCCGCCCCCACAGCCATAACCCCGCCCCCAGCCCCCAAGCCCCACCCCCACCCCGCTGCCGGGCCGCTAGCCCCGCCCCCCGCCCCTAAGCCCCGCCCCCAGCTCCCACCGCGGCTCCTCCCCCTCCCCTAGCCCCCCCCAAGCCGGAAGTGACGCCTCTTCCTCCCCCCCCCCGAACCCGGAAGTCCCGCCCACACGCGGCTCCTCTCCCCCCCCCCAAACCATCGCGGCGGCTTCCCTCGCCCCGTTCACCTGACGTCACTTCCGCCCATGGTGCCGGGAGGACGCGGTGTGTGTGGGGGGGGTGGGAGGTGACGTCACTTCCGGGCGGGCCCCGCGGCGGCGGCGGCGGCGGGAGGGCAGCGGCGGCTCCGCGCGCCGCCGTGCGCGCCGCGCCGGAAGTGACGTCAGCGCGCCGCCCCGCGCGCCTCCCCCCCCCCCGCCCCCCCTCTCCCCATTGGCTGCCGCCAGCGCGCCCGGCGCGGTGACGTCAGCGCTCCGGCCCCGCCCCCTCCCCCCCCCAGCGCGCAGCAGCGGCGGCGGCGGCGCCTCCCCCCCCTCCCGTGACGTCACCCCCCGCAATGACGTCACAGCGGCGCGTCATCAGCAGCGGTTTATTCGTAGCGGTTTTCTTTCCGGGGGGGGGGTAGGGAGGGGCCTGGCCCCGCCCCCTTCCCCCCCGCGGCGTGACGTCACGGCGGTGACGTCATCGCGGGAGCGGCTGGGGCCGCACCGGGAGCCTCCCAGTGCTCCCAGTAACCCCCTGGGCGGCTCCCAGTGCTCCCAGTAACCCCCCCGAGCTGCTCCCAGTAACTGCCCAGTGCTCCCAGTAACCCCCTGGGCGGCTCCCAGTGCTCCCAGTAACACCTGGATGCCTCCCAGTGCTCCCAGTAACTGCCCAGAGCCCCCAGTAACCCCCTGGGCAGCTCCCAGTGCTCCCAGTAACCCCCCCGAGCTGCTCCCAGTAACTGCCCAGAGCCCCCAGTAACCCCCTGGGCAGCTCCCAGTGCTCCCAGTAACCCCCCCGAGCTGCTCCCAGTAACTGCCCAGAGCCCCCAGTAACCCCCTGGGCAGCTCCCAGTGCTCCCAGTAACCCCCCCGAGCTGCTCCCAGTAACTGCCCAGTGCTTCCAGTAACAACCTGGGCGGCTCCCAGTGCTCCCAGTAACTGCCCAGAGCCCCCAGTAACCCCCTGGTCGACTCCCAGTGCTCCTAGTAACCCCCTGGGCAGCTCCCAGTGCTCCCAGTTACCCTTCCCATTGCTCCCAGTAACCCCCTGGAAGGTTCCCAGTGCTTCCAGTAATTTCCCAATGCTCCCAGTAACCCCCTGGATGGCTCCAAGTGCTCCCAGTAATCCTCCAGATGGCTCCCAGTGCTCCCAGTGACCCCTCCCAGTGCCCCCAGTGACTGCCCAGTGCTCCCAGTGACCCCTTAGATGGTTTCCAGGGCTCCCAATAACTGCATAAATACATCCCAGCGCTCCCAGTAACCCCCAGAGTGACTCCCAGTGCCCCCAGTATGCCCCAGAGCGGGCTCCCAGCACTCCCAGTAACTTTGGACGGCTCCCAGCGCTCCCAGTAACCCTTTGGATGGCTCCCAGTTGCCTCCCAGTGCTCCCAGTAACCCTTTGGACGGCTCCCAGCGCTCCCAGTAACCCCCAGAGTGGGTCCCAATGCCCCCAGTATGCCCCAGAGCGGGCTCCCAGCACTCCCAGTAACCCTTTGAACGGCTCCCAGGTGCCTCCCAGTGCTCCCAGTAACCCTTTGGATGGCTCCCAACGCTCCCAGTTGCCCCCAGAGTGACTCCCAGTGCCCCCGAGCAGGCTCCCAGCACTCCCAATAACCCTTTGGACGGCTCCCAGTGCTCCCAGTTGCCTCCCAGTGCTGCCAGTAACCCCCAAAGCAGCTCCCAGCACTCCCAGTAACCCTTTGGACGGCTCCCAGCGCTCCCAGTAACCCCCAGAGTGGCTCCCAGCGCTCCCAGTAACCCTTTGGACAGCTCCCAGTTGCCTCCCAGTGCTCCCAGTAACCCCCAAGGCAGCTCCCAGCGCTCCCAGG
Source organism: Rhea pennata (assembly GCF_028389875.1). Lineage (NCBI taxonomy): Eukaryota > Metazoa > Chordata > Aves > Rheiformes > Rheidae > Rhea > Rhea pennata. The sequence goes on along the minus strand of NC_084699.1, from coordinate 339,588 downwards.
AACCCCCAGAGCGGCTCCCAGTGCTCCCAGTAACCCTTTGGACGGCTCCCAGCACTCCCAGTAACCCCCAGAGTGGCTCCCAGCGCTCCCAGTAACCCTTTGGACAGCTCCCAGTTGCCTCCCAGTGCTCCCAGTAACCCCCAAGGCAGCTCCCAGCGCTCCCAGGAACCCCCAGAGCGGCTCCCAGTGCTCCCAGTAACCCTTTGGACGGCTCCCAGCACTCCCAGTAACCCCCAGAGTGGCTCCCAGCGCTCCCAGTAACCCTTTGGACAGCTCCCAGTTGCCTCCCAGTGCTCCCAGTAACCCCCAAGGCAGCTCCCAGCGCTCCCAGGAACCCCCAGAGCGGCTCCCAGCGCTCCCAGTAACCCTTTGAACGGCTCCCAGTTGCCTCCCAGTGCTCCCAGTAACCCTTTGGACGGCTCCCAGCGCTCCCAGGAACCCCCAGAGCGGCTCCCAGCGCTCCCAGTCAGCCGTCGCGGCGGCGCCGGCGGCGGCGCCGGGCGGGCGAGGCGCCGCCGGGGCTCCCAGCGCTCCCAGTGCTCCCAGTGCTCCCAGCAGGCGGGCCGGGGGCGACGTCGAGGACGAGGGCGCCGTGGACGGGGCCCAGGCGGCCGCTCTCGAGGGTCCCGACGAGGCGCCGGCGCCCCGGGCGCAGCGGCACCACGGGCTGCAGGAGCCGCACGGCCCGGCCCGGCGCCACCGGCCTGCGCGGGGCCACCGGACGCCTGGGCCCCCTGCCCGGACGCCTGGGCCCCTCCCCGCCCCGCTCCGACCCCGGACGCCTGGGCCCCCCTCTGCCCCGGATGCCTGGGACCTGAACCCGGACGCCTGGGCCCCCTCCCTGGACACCTGGGACCTGCACCTGGACGCCTGGGACCCTGCCCGGACACCTGGGACCCTGCCCGGACGCCTGGGCCCCCTCTCCCGAACACCTGGGCCCCTCTCCCCGGACACCTGGGCCCCTCTCCCGGACACCTGGGCCCCTCCCCGGACGCCTGGGCCCCTCTCCCGGACACCTGGGCCCCTCCCCAGACGCCTGGGCCCCCTCTCCCGGACACCTGGGCCCCTTTCCCGGACACCTGGGACCTTTCCCGGACGCCTGGGCCCCTCTCCCGGACACCTGGGCCCCTTTCCCGGACACCTGGGACCTCTCCCGGACGCCTGGGCCCCTCCCCGGACGCCTGGGCCCCTCTCCCGGACGCCTGGCTCCCTCTCCCGGACGCCTGGGCCCCCTCCCCGGACGCCTGGGCCCCTCTCCCGGACACCTGGGCCCCTCCCCAGACGCCTGGTCCCCTCCCCGGACGCCTGGGCCCACTCACCCCACGGAGACGGGCTTGGGGCAGGAGACGCCGGCTCCCTCCATGCGGAACACGGCTCCCTTCAGCGTCTCCGGCAGCGGGTTCTGGAACACGGCCTGGACCTGCGTCTCCTGCCCCACCACGGCCGGGCCCAGCAGCTGCAACGAGAGGGGCCCAGGCGTCCGGGAGGGGCCCAGGCGTCCGGGCAGGGGCCCAGGCATCCAGGCGAGAGGTCCAGGCATCCGGGAGAGGGGCCCAGGCGTCCGAGGAAAGCTCCCAGGTGTCCAGGAAAGGGGCCCAGGCGTCCGGGAAGGGGCCCAGGTGTCCGGGGAAAGGTCCCAGGTGTACAGGATAGGGGCCCAGGCGTCCGGGGAGGGGGCCCAGGCGTCCGGGAGAGGGGCCCAGGTGTCCAGGAAAGGGGCCCAGGCGTCCGGGAAAGGGGCCCAGGTGTCCGGGTGAGGAGCCCAGGTGTCCGGGATAGGGGCCCAGGCGTCCGGGAAGGGGCCCAGGTGTCCGAGGAAAGGTCCCAGGTGTCCAGGAAAGGGGCCCAGGCGTCCGGGGAGGGGGCCCAGGCGTCCGGGAGAGGGGCCCAGGTGTCCAGGAAAGGGGCCCAGGCGTCCGGGAAGGGGCCCAGGAGTCCAGGAGAGGGGCCCAGGTGTCCGGGAAAGGGGCCCAGGCATCCGGGAAGGGGCCCAGGTGTCCGAGGAAAGGTCCCAGGCGTCCAGGAAAGGGGCCCAGGTGTCCGGGGAGGGGGCCCAGGTGTCCGGGGAGGGGCCCAGGCATCCGGGAAGGGGCCCAGGAGTCCAGGAAAGGGGCCCAGGCATCCAGGGAGGGGGCCCAGGCATCCGGGAAGGGGCCCAGGTGTCCGGGGAAAGGTCCCAGGTGTACAGGATAGGGGCCCAGACATCCGGGGAGGGGGCCCAGGCATCCGGGGAGCGGCCGAGGAGTCCGGGAGAGGGGCCCAGGTGTCCGAGTGAGGAGCCCAGGCATCCGGAAAGGGGCCCAGGCGTCCGGGCGTACCGTCAGCGTCAGGTCGGGCGCGTGCAGTCGCACCCGCAGCTCCTTGGCCACCACCTGCCCCGTCTCCTCCACCGTCCCGGCCACCGTCAGCTTCAGCGTGTCCTGGTCGCCCACGTGGGGCCCGTACTCGGCGTAGCCCACTGTCATCGTCACCGTCTCCTCTGGGGAGCCGCGCGGCGTCAGGGGCCCCGGCGTCCGGGCCAGGGACCCAGGCGTCCGGGGGAAGGGGCCCAGGCGTCCGGGAGAGGGGCCCAGGTGTCCGGGGAGGGGCCCAGGTGTCCGGGGTGGGGCCCAGGCGTCCGGGGGAAGGGGCCCAGGCGTCCAGGAGAGGGGCCCAGGCGTCCGGGCAGGGGCCCAGGCATCCGGGGAGGAGCCCAGGTGTCCGGGGTGGGGCCCAGGCGTCCGGGAGAGGGGCCCAGGCGTCTGGGGCGGGGCCCAGGCGTCCGGGAAGGGGCCCAGGTGTCCGGGGAGGGGCCCAGGCATCCGGGAAAGGGGCCCAGGCATCCGGGGAGGGGCCCAGGTGTCCGGGGAGGGGCCCAGGCATCCGGGGAGGGGCCCAGCTGTCCGGGGAGGGGCCCAGGCGTCCGGGGGGGCCCCGGCGTCCGGCTCACCCTGCCCGGGGGGCAGGACCCGCCGGTGCTGCTCCTGGCGGAAGGCGGCTCCGGCCACCCCCGTGTAGCGGACGGGCGCCAGGGCCAGGTGGAGGCGGAGCGTCCGGGGCTCCGCCCCCCCGTTCCGGGCCGTCGCCCGCAGCTCCAGCTCCGCCCCCGCCACCGCCGGCCCCGCCCCCGGCGTCACCGTCACTTCCCCGGACGCCGGGGCCCCCCGGGCCCGGGGTCGCGACCCGTGGGACGTCGCCGTGGCCACGGCCTTGCGCTCCTCCTCCGAGCCTGGTGGGGGGGGTCAAAGGTCAAGGGTCAGCGGGTCGAGGTTTCGGGGTCGGGGGGTGTTGGTCAAGGGTCTTGGGTCTGGGGGGGTCAAGGGTCACTGGTTGGCGTCGAGGGGTCAAGGGTCATGGGTTTGGGGGGGTCAAGGGTCACTGGTTGGGGTCAAGGGGTCAAGGGTCACGGGTTTGGGGGGGTCAAGGGTCACTGGTTGGGGTGGGGGGGTCAAGGGTCATGCATCTGGGGGGGTCAAGGGTCACTGGCTGGGGTCGAGGGGTCAAGGGTCATGCGTCTGGGGGGGTCAAGGGTCACTGGTTGGGGTCGAGGGGATCAAGGGTCACAGGTCGGGGGGGGTCTAGGGTCACAGCTTGGCGTGGAGGGGGTCAAGGGTCACGGGTGCGGGCGATCACGGGTCACAGGCTGGGGGCGGGTTGGGGGGGGGTCAAGGGTCAGCGGCTATCCCGAGGGTCAAAGGTCACGGGTTCGGTGGCAGTGGGAGCGGGGGATGGGGGGGGGGGCTGGAAGGGTCGGGGGGGGGGGGTCCCCGGTCGGGGATCAAGGGTCACGGGTTTCGGTGTGGGGGCGGGGCGACGGGGGGGGGGCGGGGCGACGGAGGGGGGGGCGGGGCCCCACCCTCGGGGTGCTTGTACTGGTGGGTGACGTCCAATCGGGCGGCGGAGCCCGCCCCCAGGGTGCTGATGCGGCGCCCGATGGCCCCTTCCTCCACGTGCACCACGGCGAAGCCCCCCCCGGGCTGCCGCTGCCAGTACACCTTGTCGCTGTTCACCTGAGGGCACGCCCCCTTCATTTGCATGGCCACGCCCCCCTCATTTGCATAGCAATACCCTCATCTGCATAGACGCATCCTCATTTGCATGGCCCCGCCCCTCAATTCCCGCCACCCCCCCTCTCCTAGCGGCGCCCCCTAGGGGCCCAGGCCGGGGCGGGCCTCATTTGCATAGCCCCGCCCCTCATTTGCGTAGCCCCGCCCCCCGTTTGCAGAGCCCCGCCCCTCATTCCCCACCATTCCCCCCTCTCCTAGCGGCGCCCCCTAGGGGCCCTGGCAGGGGCGGGCCTCATTTGCATGGCCCCGCCCTCATTCGCATAGCCCCGCCCCCCATTTCTCACCCCTTTCCCCACTCCTAATGGCGCCCCCCGGGGGTCCTGCTAGGTCACGTGGGGGCCCCGCCCCCTCATTTGCATGGCCACACCCTCCTTTATCCTCCCCTGACCTCATTTGCATGGCCACACCCCTCCTTTATGCGCTCCTGTGATCGTTCGCATGGCCACGCCCCCTCCCTTATGCTGTCCCGCCGCCATTTGCATGGCCACGCCCCTCCTCTATTGCCCACGCCCTCGTTTTGCATGGCCACGCCCCCTCCCTTATGCCGCCCCCGCCGCCATCTGCATGGCCACGCCCCCCTGCTTTGCATGCGGCGCGCCCCGCCCCCTATACCCTCCCCAGAGGCCCCTCCCCAGAGGCCCTGCCCCCAATGCCCCCCCCCGAGGCCCCGCCCCCCGAGGCCCCGCCCCCCCGAGGCCCCGCCCCCTCCGAGGCCCCGCCCCCCGAGGCCCCGCCCCCCGAGGCCCCGCCCCCCGAGGCCCCGCCCCCCCGAGGCCCCGCCCCCTGACCTCGGCGAAGACGAAGGGCGTGTCGTACTTGAGGAAGACGTCGCCGTTCTTCACCGCCGTCACCGAGCAGGGCCCGCAGCAGAACAGCCCTGCGCCCCGGCGCCCACCGGTACCGACCAGTACCGACCAGTACCCACCGGCACCCACCGGCACCCACCGGCACCCACCAGGACCCACCAGTACCAACCAGTACCCACCGGTACCCACCGGCACCCACCGGCACCCACCAGTACCAACCAGTACCCACCGGTACCCACCGGCACCCACCGGCACCCACCAGGACCGACCAGTGCCCACCAGTACCCACCGGCACCCACCAGGACCCACCAGTACCGACCAGTGCCCACCAGTGCCCACCGGTACCCACCGGCACCCACCAGGACCCACCAGTACCGACCAGTGCCCACCAGTGCCCACCGGTACCCACCGGCACCCACCAGGACCCACCAGTACCGACCAGTGCCCACCAGTGCCCACCGGTACCCACCGGCACCCACCAGTACCGACCAGCGCCCACCAGTACCGACCAGTGCCCACCGGCACCCACCAGGACCCACCAGTGCCCACCAGTGCCCACCGGTACCCACTAGCACCCACCAGTACCGACCAGTGCCCACCAGTACCGACCAGTGCCCACCGGCACCCACCAGGACCCACCAGTGCCCACCAGTACCAACCAGTGCCCACCAGTGCCCACCGGTACCTACCGGCACCCACCAGGACCCACCAGCGCCCACCAGTACCGACCAGCGCCCACCAGTACCGACCAGTGCCCACCGGCACCCACCAGTACCAACCAGCACCCACCAGTACCAACCAGTGCCCACCAGTACCGACCAGTGCCCACCGGTACCCACCAGCACCCACCAGTACCAACCAGTACCGACAGGCACCCACCAGGACCCACCAGTGCCCACCAGGACCCACCAGTACCGACCAGTGCCTGCCAGTACCCACCAGTACCAACCGGTGCCCACCAGTGTCCCCAGTACTGACTAGGGCCCACTGGTACCCACCAGTGTCCCCAGTACCAACCAGTGCCCACCAGTGCCCACCAGCGCCCCCAGTACCGACTAGGGCCCACTGGTACCCACCAGGGCCCCCAGTGCCCACCAGTACCCACCAGTACCCCCAGTACCCACCAGGCCCACTGGTACCCACCAGCAGCATACAGCCAGTATGGCCCAATACCTCCCAGTATGGCCCAGTACAGCCCAGTATGGCCCAGTACGGCCCCATAGAGCCTAGTCCCATATAGCCCAGTCCAGCCCCAGGCCCTCCCAGTCCGGCCCCATAGAGCCCAGTCCGGCCCAGACCCTCCCAGTCCGGCCCAGTCCGGCCCCAGTATACCGCTACTGGTCTCCTGGGGGGTGGCGTCCAGGACCTGCCACCCGTCATAGCCGCTGGGGAGGTCGGGCCGCTTCATCCAGCAGTCGTTCCACACGTGGAAGTTCCTACCAGTATAAACCAGTATGAACCAGTATAAACCAGTATGAACCAGTATAAACCAGTATGGCCTCAGCAGGCAACGCCGGCCACCAGTATAACACCCTTACGGACCGAGGGAGCCCGCCGGGGCCCAGGATGGGCTGGTACAAAAGCTGGGTGGACCAGTGTGGACCAGTATAAACCAGTAGAGACCGGGACAAAAGCTCCGCAGCCAGCTGTGGTCCAGTATAGACTAGGGAATGGACCAGTATAAACCAGTATGAGGCAATTTAAAGCCCCTACGGCCCTGTGTAAACCAGTATGGCCTGGTAAGGACCAGTATACAACCACTGCAGTCTGCTGTGGACCAGTATGGACCAGCATAAACCAGTAGGGAACAATATGGACTGTTACGAAATAGCCATGGTCTGCTATGGAGCAATATAAACCAGTACGGACCAGTATAGACCAGTGTAAAACCTGTGCTGACCACTACGGACCAGTATAAACCAGCATGGTCCAATAAAGATTGATATTAAACCTGTGTGATCCACTGTGGACCAGTAGAAACCAGTAGGGACCAGTAGGGACCCCTATGAAACCCCTATGGTCCACTATAAATGGATATAAACCAGTGTAAACCAGTACAGCAACATCCACTATAGACCAGTATAAACCATTACGGGCTAGTATTAGACCAGTATGGGCCAATGTGGCCCAGTATGGCCCAGTATGGCCCAGTATGGCCTAGAATGAGCTGCTGGCTCCCAACATCAGCTCGTCCTGCTCCCACCACCCTGATCCGCCTCCCAGTGCTGCCCAGTCGCTCTCCCAGTATAAACCAGTATAGACCAGTATAGACCAGTATAGACCAGTATGGCCCAGAACGAGCTGCTGGCTCCCCATATCAGCTTGTCCTGCTCCCATTGAACATGATCCGCCTCCCAGGGCCCCTCCAGCACATCCCCCTGTGCAAACCAGTATGAACCAGTATGGACCAGTATGGACCAGTATGGCCTAGAACGAGCTGCTGGCTCCCCATATCAGCTTGTCCTGCTCCCATTGAACATGATCCGCCTCCCAGGGCCCCTCCAGCACCTCCCCCTGTGCAAACCAGTATGAACCAGTATAAACCAGTATGGACCAGTATGGACCAGTATGGCCTAGAACGAGCTGCTGGCTCCCTATATCAGCTTGTCCTGCTCCCATTGAACATGATCCGCCTCTCAGGGCCCCTCCAGCACATCCCCCTGTGCAAACCAGTATGAACCAGTATAAACCAGTATGGACCAGTATGGACCAGTATGGACCAGTATGGCCTAGAACGAGCTGCTGGCTCCCCATATCAGCTTGTCCTGCTCCCATTGGACGTGATCTACCTCCCGGGGCCCCTCCAGCACCTCCCCCTGTGCAAACCAGTCTGAACCAGTATAAACCAGTATAAACCAGTACCAGACGGAGTCGGTGTTGAGGCGCTCCAGGGGCCGCATGCCCTCGTCGAGGTAGATGTCGGTGGTGAGCGACACGTCGGTGTCGTGGGCCGAGTTGTAGTTGGTGACGGTGCGGGTGGGCAGCCCCAGGCAGCGGAGCACTGCGGGGCGACACGTGACGTCACGGGATGACACGCGACGTCACGGGATGACACGCGACGTCACGCGACGTCACGGGATAACACGGAACAGCCGGCGGCGGCGCCCGGGGGGGCCCTGGAGCCCGGCGGGACACGGGGAGGCGCCGCGGGGGGGCGGCCGAGCCCGGCGTGAGGGCGACACGGGATAACACGGGATAACACGGGATAACACGCGAGGCCAAATCGGACAAAAACAGACAAAAAAGAGGCAAAAAGAGGCAAAAAGAGGCAGAAAGAGGCAAAAACAGACAAAAAGGCAAAAAGAGGCCCCCAAAAGGCAAAAAGAGGCCAAAAAGAGGCAAAATTGGGCAAAACAGGCAAAAAAGAGGCAAAAAAAAGGCAAAATCGGGAAAAAAGAGGCCAAAAGAGGCAAAAACAGGCAAAAAGAGGCAAAAAAAGAGGCAAAAGAGGCAAAAAGAGGCCAAAATAGGCAAAATCGGGCAAAAACGGGCAAAAAAGAGGCAAAAACAGGCAAAAAAAGAGGCAAAAACAGGCAAAAAGAGGCCAAAAGAGGCAAAATCGGGCAAAAACAGGCAAAAAGAGGCAAAAAAAAGGGCAAAATCGGGCATAAAGAGGTAAAAAAAGTGGCCAAAAGAGGCCAAAAGAGGCCAAAAGAGGCAAAATCGGGCAAAAAAGAGGCAAAAAAGAGGCAAAATTGGGCAAAAAACAGGCAAAAAAAGGCAAAAACAGGCAAAAAGAGGCCCAAAGAGGCAAAATCAGGCAAAAAGAGGCAGAAAAGAGGCAAAAACAGGCAAAAAGGAGGCAAAAACAGGCAAAAAAGAGGCAAAAAGAGGCAAAAAGAGGCCAAAAGAGGCAAAATCAGGCAAAAACAGGCAAAAAAGAGGCAAAAAAGAGGCAAAATTGGGCAAAAACAGGCAAAAACAGGCAAAAACAGGCAAAGAAGAGACAAAAAGAGGCAAAATTGGGCAAAGCCAGGCACGGGCGGGCAAAGGCGGGCGGCAACACGCGCTGACACGCGCCGACACGCGCTGACACGCGGCGCCTCCTGGGAGCTCCCGAGACCTTCTGGGCCCTTCTCCCGCCGCGACCGGGTGCGAACCGGGCTGGGACGGTCCGCACCAGTCGAAACCAGTACGGCCCAGTAAGGAGGTGGAGAGGAGGGGGGAGGGGCTCACCCGTGGTCATGACGCCGGCGAAGACCCAGCACTGGCCGTAGCGCACGGGCGCGCCGGAGCCGTGGTAGGCGCGGAGGATGTCCACGGAGCCGGCCCACGCCGAGGGGTTGGTGCCCTGGCTGTAGTCGCCCGTCCAGTTGCCCACCAGCACCCCGTTGTCGTCCAGCGAGTTGACCTGCGCCGGGGTGGCGGGGGGGGGAGGGCACCTCGGAGGTCCGCCGAGGCGCCCCACGGCGGCGGCGGCGGGGGGGGGAACCGCCCCCAAAATACCCCCCCCCATTCCGGAAAAGCACCCCAAAGCATGGTGATGGATCCCCCTCCCAGGCAAAGCCAAGATGAAACGCCGGGGAGCCGCCAAAATCGGATGGGAGCAGCCAAAACCCGGCGGGAACCGTCCCAAAATGTGGCCGGATTCACCCCAAATCCGACGGGTTCTCCTCAAATCCAACAGGAGCAGCTGAGAACTCGACGGGAGCCCACCAAAACCCAACGGGAACCCACCAAAACCCAACGAGATGCAACCAAACCCAACGGGAGCAGCCAGGAGCTCAACGGGAACCCACCAAAACCCAACGGGAACCCACCAAAACCCAACGAGATGCAACCAAACCCAACGGGAGCAGCCAGGAGCTCAACGGGAACCCACCAAAACCCAACGGGAACCCACCAAAACCCAACGAGATGAAACTAAACCCAACGGGAGCAGCCAGGAGCTCAACAGGAACCCACCAAAACCCAACGGGAACCCACCAAAACCCAACGAGATGAAACTAAACCCAACGGGAGCAGCCAGGAGCTCAACGGGAACCCACCAAAACTCAACGGAAACCCACCAAAACCCAATGAGATACAACAAACCCAGCAGGAGCAGCCAGGAACTCAACGGGAACCCACCAAAACGCAACGAGATGCAACCAAACCCAACGGGAGCAGCCAGGAACTCAACGGGAACCCACCAAAACGCAACGAGATGCAACCAAACCCAACGGGAGCAGCCAGGAACTCAACGGGAACCCACCAAAACTCAACGAGATGCAACCAAACCCAACGGGAGCAGCCAGGAACTCAACGGGAACCCACCAAAACCCAACGAGATGCAACCAAACCCAACGGGAGCAGCCAAGAACTCAATGGAAACCCACCAAAACTCAACGGGAACCCACCAAAACTCAACGGGAACCCACCAAAACCCAACGAGATGCAACCAAACCCAACGGGAGCAGCCAAGAACTCAACGGGAACCCACCAAAACCCAACGGGAACCCACCAAAACCCAACGAGATGAAACTAAACCCAACGGGAGCAGCCAGGAACTCAACAGGAACCCACCAAAACTCAACGGGAACCCACCAAAACCCAACGAGATGAAACTAAACCCAACGGGAGCAGCCAGGAACTCAACAGGAACCCACCAAAACTCAACGGAAACCCACCAAAACCCAACGAGATCCAACAAACCCAATGGGAGCAGCCAAGAACTCAACAGGAACCCACCAAAACCCAACGAGATGCAACCAAACCCAACGGGAGCAGCCAGGAACTCAACGGAAACCCACCAAAACTCAACGGGAACCCACCAAACCCAACGGGAACCCCCCCAAACCCAACGGGAACCCCCCAAACCCAACGGGAACCCCCAAAAGACCAACAGGAACCCCCCAAAACCCAACGGGAACCCCCAAAACCCGAGGAAACCGCATAAAAAATGGAGGGGAAGCTCCCCAAACCTCCGTATTTCACCCCAAACCCCGTCCTACCCCTCCAAGACCTCCGTAACTCCCCACCGGCTCCTCCCAAACAGCCGTAACTCCGCCCCCGCCCACACCCGGAGATGTCCCCAAACGCTCCGCCCGAGACCCACCATGGCGGAGACGACGCGGGCCACCATGACGGGGTCGCCGCGGGCGCTGTGGGGCATGCCGCGGCGGTCCAGGATGTAGAGGCAGGCCTCCAGAACGCCGGCGTCAAACTTGGGGGGGGGGTGGAGTGCGGTGGGGTGGGGTGGGTATGAAGGGGGGCACCCCCCCACACACACTCAAAAAAAATTTTGGGGGGGGGGGTGCCCCCAAAACCGCCCCGATCCACCCCAAAATCCCCACGCGTCCTTCTGCAGCTCCTCGACGTCATCACGGGGAGCCACCACCGTTCCGGGGAGCTCCCACCCGGATCGGGGAGGAATTTTTTTTTGGGGGGGGGTCTGCCCCCCCCCCCCATTTTGGGGACCCCGCTCACCCATTTTTGCCCCCCCCCTCCCCCCAAGGATTTGGGGGGGGGGTCACACGTGGTTTTGAGGTCCCACCAAGGCTCCTGAGGTCCCCCCTATCAGTTGGAGGTCCGATTTTTTTTTTGGGGGGGGGGATTGGGATTTGGGGGGTCTCGGAGCCGCCCCCCCCGCAGTTTCGGGGTCCCCCTCTTGGATTTTGGGGCCCAATCCAGGATTTTTTTTCGGCGCGCGGCGGGGGGGGGGGGTCAGGTTCCTCCACGCGTTTTGGACCCCCCCCCCCACCCCCATGGGTTTTGGTGGGTCTCGCTGGAGATTTTGGGGTGCGGTCAGGTCTTTTTGGGGGAGCGGGGGGTCCCCGACTGATTATTTTTTTTGGGGGGGGGGGGAGATTTTTGGAGGCCACCACGTTTTTTTTGGGGGGGGGGTCTAAGCCCAGATAGTTGAGGTCCCTCAAGGGTTTTGGGGGGGTCCCACAAGGGTTTTGGGGTCCCACAAGGGTTTGGGGGGGTCCCACAAGGGTTTTGGGGTCCCACAAGGGTTTGGGGGGTCCCACAAGGGTTTTGGGGGGTCCCTCAAGGATTTGGGGGGTCCCACAAGGGTTTTGGGGTCCCTCAAGGGTTTGGGGGGTCCCCCAAGGTCCCGAGGTCTCCTCAGATGTCGGGGGTCGCGCCCCGGGGGTTTTGGGGGGCCCCCCTGGATTTGGGGTCAAAAGGAGGAGTTTTGGGGTCTGCCGGCGGGGGGTTTTTTTTTTGGGGGGGGCCGGGGGGGGGGGGGGCGGGGGGTACCTGCCCGTAGTTCCAGGCGCGCTCGGCGATCTGCGCCTCGGTGCCGTAGAAGATGCGCCCGGCCTCGTTAAGGACGTACTCGTTAAGGTCGCTCGTGGCCTCCATGTAGACGAGGTCATCTGCGGGGGGGGGGGAGGGGGGGGGTCCCCCCAAAAAAAAACACCCCCCGTGAGCCCCTCCCCAACTCGCGGGCGAAACTGGGCGAAAACGCCGTCAAAACCGGCCGCGCGGCGGCCTCGAAAACGCCAACCGGAATCGCTGCCGGGGGGGCCTCGAAACTGCCGAAACGGGGTGGGGGGGAAAGGAGCCTTGAAAACGGGTGTTTCGGACCCAAAATGGAGCCGGGGAAGAGGGGGGAGGAGGGGGGGGGAGAGCCTGGGACTGGAGATATCAATGTGAGGGGGGCCCTGAAACCGCCGGATATCGGTGCGGGGAGCCCCGAAACCACCGAATCTCGGCACAGGGAGCCTTGAAACCGCCAAATATCAGTGCGGGGAGCCCCGAAAACCACCGAATATCAGCATGGGGAGACCCAAACCCACCAAATATTGGTGCGGGGAGCCCTGAAACCACCGAATATCGGTGTGGGGAGCCCCGAAACTGCTGAATATCAGTGTGGGGAGCAGCAAAACTGCCAAACATCAGCACAGGGAGCCTTGAAACCACCGAATATAGGTGTTGGGAGATCCGAAACAGGCGAATATTGGCGCGGGGAGCCCTGAAACCACTGAATAACAGCGTGGGCAGTCCTGAAACTGCCAAATCTCAGCACGGGGAGCCTTGAAACAGCCGAATCTTAGCGCGGGGAGCCCCCAAACCACTGAATCTCAGCGCGGGGAGCCCCAAAACCACCGAATATTGACATGGGCAGCCCTGAAACTGCCGAATCTCGGCACGGGGAGCCCCGAGACCGCCAAATGTCAGCGTGGGGAGCCCTGAAACCGCTGAATCTCAGTGTGGGGAGCCCCGAAACTGCCGAATCTCAGTGCGGGGAGCCCTGAAACCGCTGAATCTCAGCGCAGGGAGCCCCAAAACCGCCAAATCTCAGCCCGGGGAACCCCGAAACCGCCAAATATCAGTGCGAGGTGCCCCAAAACCACCGAATATCAGCGTGGGTAGCCCTGCAACCGCCAAATCTCAGCCCGGGGAACCCTGAAACCACTGAATCTCAGCGTGGGGAGCCCCGAGACAGCCGAATCTCAGTGCGGGGAGCCCTGAAACCGCCAAATCTTGGCGCGGGGAGCCCCGAAACCACCAAATCTCAGCCTGGGGAGCCCCGAAACCACTGAATATCAGTGTGAGGTGCCCCGAAACTGCCGAATCTCGGCGTGGGGAGCCCAAAGACCGCCGAATCTTGGCACGGGGAGCCCCGAAACCACCAAATCTCAGCACGGGGAGCCCTGAAACCACCGAATCTCAGCCCGGGGAGCCCCGAAACCGCTGAATATCAGTGCGAGGTGCCCCGAAACCGCCGAATCTCGGCGCGGGGAGCCCCGAGACTGCCGAATCTCGGCGCAGGGAGCCCTGAAACCGCCGAATCTCAGCACGGGTAGCCCCGAAACCGCCGAATCTCAGGCCGGGGAGCCCCGAAACCGCCGAATTTCAGGCAGGGCCTCACCGGGGCACCAAGGGTTGAAGAGGAGGACGAGGTCGTTGGCGTCGTCGAAGGGCGCCGCGTACTCGCCGGCCCCTGTGCGGGTCTTGACGCTGAGGCGGGTAGCGGCCAATGGGGGCGTCGGGCGGGGCGGCGAGGCGGAGCCGGAGGGCGGGGCCGGCCGGAGGCTCTGCCCCCTCGGCCCCGCCCCCTTCCTCCTCCTCCTCGGCGGTCCAGCCGGTGGCCGAGGTCTCGCCCAGGGGCACCAGGACGTGGGTCCCCTTGGCCACCTGGGGGGTGGGGCCTGCGGCGGGGTGGGCGGGGCCGTGACGTCACGCCCCGGCCCCGCCCGCCCGGTGTGACATCACCGCCCTGCCGGGTGATGTCATCGCGGCTGGCGGTGACATCATCGCCCGCCCCACAACCGTGCGCCCCCCCCTCAGTCCCCAATTACCCCTCCCAGCCCTTAATTGCCCCACCCGGCCTCCCAGTTGCCCCCCAGTTGCCACCAGTCACCTCCCAGTGACCCCCCCAGTTGCCCCCAGTGCCCCCAGTCGCCCCCCAGTGGTCCCTCAGTTGCTCCCAGTGACCCCCCCCAGTTGCCCCCAGTGCCCCCCAGTCGCCCCCCAGTGGCCCCCAGTCACTCTCCAGTGTCCCCAGTCACCCCCAGTTGCCCCCTAGTTGCCCCTAGTGCCCCCCCGGTCGTCCCAAGTCACCCCCCAGTTGCCCTCAGTGCCTCCCAGTGGCCCCCCAGTGGCTCCCCAGTGGCCCCTCAGTTGCCCCCAGTGGCCCCCAGTTGCCCCCAGTGGCCCCCCAGTGGCCCCCAGTCACCCTCCAGTGTCCCCAGTCACCCCCAGTTGCCCCCTAGTCGCCCCTAGTGCCCCCCTGGTCGTCCCAAGTCACCCCCCAGTTGCCCTCAGTGCCTCCTAGTGGCCCCCAGTTGCCCCCCAGTGGCCCCCCAGTTGCCCCCAGTTGCCCCCCAGTTGCCCCCAGTGGCCCCCCAGTGGCCCCCCAGTGCTCCCAGTCACCCCCCCAGCGCACCGAGGGTGAGCTCCACGCAGAGGCGGTCGCCGTCGGGGTCGAAGGGCCGGGGCAGGAGGATGCGGAGGCCGAAGGCCTGGCCCCGGCGGCCCACGAAGCGGCGACAGGCGAAGTCGGCCGTGTGATGGGCGAGGCGGTCGCCCGGCGAGCCCACGACCAGGCCCCGGGGCACCAGCAGGCCTGGCGGGGCGGGGGGGGGGCGGCACCGTGAAAACGCCGCGCGGCTACGAGCCCCGGGAGGCCCCGAAACCGCTTCCCCGGGGGGGCCTTGAAACCGCCGTTTCGCACCCCAGGGACTTGGAATGGGCCAGAGATGGCGGCAGGGCCTCGGTGCGGAGGGGGAAGAGGTGGAGAGCGGCACCGTGAAAACCCCGTGCGGCTAGGACCCCTGGGAACCCTCGAAACCGCTTCCTGGGGGGGCCTTGAAACCGCCATTTTGTGTCCCGATGGCTTAGAATGGGCCAAAGATGGCGGCAGGGCCCCAGTACCAAGGGGGAAGAGGTGGAGAGCGGCACCGCGAAAACCCCGTGCCACTAGGACCCCCGGGAGGCCCCGAAACTGCTTCCCCGGGGGGGCCTTGAAACTGCCATTTTGTGTCCCGATGGCTCAGAATGGGTCAAAGATGGCGGCAGGGCCCCAGTACCAAAGGGGAAGAGGTGGAGAGTGGCACCGTGAAAACCCTGTGCGGCTAGGACCCCGGGGAACCCTCGAAACCGCTTCCTGGGGGGGCCTTGAAACCGCCATTTTGTACCCCGAGGGCTCGGAGTGGGCCAAAGATGGCGGCAGGGCCCCAGTACCAAGGGGGAAGAGGTGGAGAGCGGCACCGCGAAAACCCCGCATGGCTAGGACCCCGGGGAACCCTCGAAACCGCTTCCTGGGGGGGCCTCGAAACCGTCATTTCGCACCCAGGGGGCTCAGAATGGGCCGAAGATGGCGGCGGGGGACCCATAAATTGAGCGAATGACGATGCAAAAAACCCCACGTGAATTTGACTTCCGACCCCCCCCGCAAAAAAACCCTGCCCCCCAAAACACATTGGGGGGGACTTGAAACCACCATTTCCACTCCCCTCCAAAGCCTATAAATGGACTAAAATTAGGGCGTTTGGACCCAAAACGGTGGCAGGGGCCAAGTAAATTGAGGAGGTGTCGGGAAACCCCACCCGCCCCCTTAACGCCTCCCTCAAATAACCTGCTTTGGGGGGGGGGCACCTCGAAACTGTCATTTCCACCCGGGAAACGCCCCCCCCCCAAAAGCAGAGGGTTTTGCCCCAAAGCGGTGTGAAGCTGGGGAAGGCGGGAGGGGGGGGCACCCAGAAACTTCCCCTGGTGTTTTTTTGGGGCGGAACGGTGGGGAGGGGGGCAGCCTCGAAACCGCCGAATCACCCCCCTAGGGGAGCCCCGAAACCGCCAAGTGGATTTTTTTTTTTTTTCTCTCTCTCTCTCTCTCTCTCTGGATTTTTGGGCTGGAAAAGGCCGGTTTGGGAGGCGGGACTCACCGGGGCGCGGGGGCTGGGGGGGCCGGCGCCCCGGCACCTCGCCCGGCGGCGGCTCCCAGTCGCCGGCGCCGCGGCGGCAGCACCCGCAGCACCCGCAGCACCCGCCCAGGCGCCGCCAGAAGCCCCGGCGGGGCCGGGCGGCCGCCGGAGACGTCGCCGCGTCCCGCGCTCGGAAACTGGCGGCCGCCCAGCGGCCCGGGTCCAGGCGGGGGTCGGCGACCGGCATCGTCTGCGGCGGGGGGGAGACGTTAGACCAGTAAAAACCAGTGCAAACCAGTACAAACCAGTAAAAACCAGTAAAACCAGTAAAAACCAGTAAAAACCAGTGCAAACCAGTAAAAAACAGTAAAAAACAGTGCAAACCAGTACAAACCAGTACAAACCAGTATAGACCAGTATAGACCAGTATAGACCAGTACAATCCAGTATACACTGTATAAACCAGTAAAAGCAGTATAGACCAGTACAAACCCGTATAGACCGTATCAACAGGTAAAACCAGTATAGACCAGTACAAACCAGTATAGGCCAGTACAAACCGGTATACACTGTATAAACCGATTAAAGCAGTATAGACCAGTACAAACCAGTATAGACTGTATCCACAGGCAAAACCAGTATAGACCAGTACAAACCAGTACAGACCAGTACAAACCAGTATAGACTGTATAAACAGGTACAAACCAATATAGACTAGTAAAACCCAGTACAAACCAGCAAAAATCAGTATAGACCAGAACAAACCAGTATAGACCAGTACAAACCAGTAAAGCCAGTATAGACCAGTACAAACCAGTACAAACCAGTAAAGCCAGTATAGACTAGTACAAACCGATATAGACTAGTAAAAACCAGTACAAACCAGCAAAAATGAGTATAGAGCAGAACAAACCAGTAAAGCCAGTATAGACCAGTACAAACCAGAATAGACCAGTAAAAACCAGAAAAAACAGTACAGGCCAGTACAGACCAGTATAGATAAACCAGAACAAACAACCCTGTAGCCCTCTCCCAGTATGGACCAGCGTGGACCAACTCAGACCAGTACTGACCAGTATGGACCAGTATGGACCAGTAAAACCTTCCAGGATGGCCCAAGAAGGCCACAAGACCCTTCCCAGTAGGACCAGTAATCCCAGGAAGAACCAGTAGAACCCTGTAGCCCTTTCCCAGTATGGACCAGTATGGACCAACTCAGACCAGTACTGACCAGTATGGACCAGTATGGACCAGTAAAACCTTCCAGGATGGCCCAAGAAGGCCACAAACCCCTTCCCAGTAGGACCAGTAATCCAGGAAGGACCAGTAGAACCCTGTAGCCCTTTCCCAGTATGGACCAGTATGGACCAATTCAGACCAGTATGGACCAGTATGGCCCCTCCCAAGCTCCCAGTACGGCCCAGTTCCGCCTCTGCTTTCCCCCAGTGCCTCCCAGTGCCCCGCCCAGTGCCGGGAGGGCCCAGGCGTCCGGGCCTGCCCGAGCAGCTCCCCCCCCTCCCCCGCCGCGGCGGGGCCCAGGCGTCCGGGCGAGCTCCCGGCCCGACCAGTTCCCCCAGTCTGCCCAGTTCCCCCCCCCTTCCCCTCCCAGGGCGGCCTGCGCTCCCAGTTCCCCCCTCCCAGTGCTCCCAGTAACCCCCTCCCAGTGCTCCCGGCTCTCCCTCCCAGTGCTCCCAGTAACCCCCTCCCAGTGTCCCCCTCCAGTGCTCCCAGTTACCCCAGTTAACCCCTCCCAGTAGCCCCAGGGAGCTTGGCATCCCCTCCCAGTGCTCCCAGTAGCCCCTTCCCCGGGCTCCCAGTTCCCTCCTCCCAGTCCTCCCAGTATCCCCCCCCCAGTTCCCTCCTCTGAGGGTTCCCAGTGTGCCCAGTTCCCCCCTCCCAGTGCTCCCAGTAACCCCTCCCTGGGCTCCCACTATCTCCCTCCCAGTATCCCATCCCAGTGACCCCAGTTAAACCCTCCCAGGAGCCCCAGTCGTCCCAGTATCCCCTCCCAGTGCTCCCAGTAACCCCTTCCCAGGGCTCCCAGTGCCCCCAGTAAACCCAACATCCCCTCCCTGTGCTTCCAGTAACCCCAGTTCACCCCTCCCAGTCACACCCTCCCAGTGCTCCCAGTATCCCTTTCCAGTGCTCCCAGTTAGCCATGCCCAGTCCTTCCAGTAACCCCAGTTAAACTCTCCCAGTGCCTCCCAGTATCCCCCTGTATCCCCTCCCAAACCCTCCCAGTAACCCCAGTTACCTACCCATTGATCCCAGTAAGCCCAGTTACCCCCACCCAGGACTCCAGTCTGCCCAGTGCTGCCCAGTCCTCCCAGTTACCCCAGTTTCGCTCTCCCACTGTTCCCAGTTACCCCCTCCCATTGATCCCAGTAAGCCCAGTTACCTCTTCCCAGTCTGCCCAGTGCTGCCCAGTCCTCCCAGTTCCCAGTGCTCCTAGTAAGCCCAGTATCCCCTCCCAGTGCTCCCAGTACTCCCAACATCCCTCCCAATCCTCCAGTTCCCCACCCAGTGCTCCCAGTAACCCTAGTTCACTCCCCCAGTCTTCCTAGAGCTCCCAGTAACACTGGTTCCCCACTCCCAGTGCTCCCAGTAACCCCAGTATCCTTTCCGAGTACCCCAACACCCCTCCCAGTGCTCCCAGTCCACCCAGATATCCCCTCCCAGTCCTCCAGTGCTCCTAGTATCCCCTCCCAGTGTTCCCAGTGACTCTCCCAGTGACTCTCCAAGCCCTCCCAGTGCTCCCAGTAACCCCAGTTCCCCCCTCCCAGGGCTCCCAGTAACCCCAGTATCCTTTCCCAGTACCCCCAACACCCCTCCCAGTGCTCCCAGTGCTCCCAGTATCCCCTCCCAGTGCTCCCACTGACCTCCCCGGTGACCTCCCAGCCCTCCCAGTGCTCCCAGTAGCCCCCTGCCGCTCCCAGCACCCCCCAGTAACCCTCCCCGGGGGCTCCCAGTGCTCCCAGTACCTCCCAGCACCTGGTGCTCACTGGCGCCGCGGCAGCTCTTGCGTGTGGGGCGGGGGGGGGGGGAAGGGGCGTGGCCAGGGGAGGAAGGGGCGTGGCCAGGCGCGACCCCGCCCCCTCCCCATTGCCCCATACCTGGGGGGGGAGGGCAGGGCAGGGGCCCAGGCGTCCGGGAATTCCTGCCCCCCCCACGACGTGGGGCTCACTATGGGGCAGGGGGGGTCCCTATGGGGCAGGGGGGTCCCTATGGGGCAGGGCAGTGGCTCACTATGTGGCAGGGGGTCACTATGGGGCAGGGGGGGTCCCTATGGGGCAGGGCAGTGGCTCACTATGTGGCAGGGGGTCACTATGGGGCAGGGGGTCCCTATGGGGCAGGGTAGTGGCTCACTATGTGGCAGGGGGTCACTATGGGGCAGGGGGGTCCCTATGGGGCAGGGTAGTGGCTCACTATGTGGCAGGGGGTCACTATGGGCAGGGGGGTCCCTATGGGGCAGGGGGGTCCCTATGGGGCAGGGTAGTGGCTCACTATGTGGCAGGGGGTCACTATGTGGCAGGGGGTCACTATGGGGCAGGGGGGTCCCTATGGGGCAGGGGGGTCCCTATGGGGCAGGGCAATGGCTCACTATGTGGCAGGGGGTCACTATGGGGCAGGGGGGTCCCTATGGGGCAGGGCAGTGGCTCACTATGTGGCAGGGGGATCCCTATGGGGCAGGGGGGTCCCTATGGGGCAGGGGGGTCCCTATGGGGCAGGGTAGTGGCTCACTATGTGGCAGGGGGTCACTATGTGGCAGGGGGTCACTATGGGGCAGGGGGGTCCCTATGGGGCAGGGGGGTCCCTATGGGGCAGGGCAATGGCTCACTATGTGGCAGGGGGTCACTATGGGGCAGGGGGGTCCCTATGGGGCAGGGCAGTGGCTCACTATGTGGCAGGGGGTCACTATGGGCAGGGGGGTCCCTATGGGGCAGGGGGGTCCCTATGGGGCAGGGCAGTGGCTCACTATGTGGCAGGGGGTCACTATGTGGCAGGGGGTCCCTATGGGGCAGAGCAATGGCTCACTATTCAGCAGCGGTTCCCTATGGGGCAGGGTAGTGGCTCACTATGTGGCAGGGGGTCACTATGGGGCAGGGGTCACTATGTGGCAGAGGTTCCCTATGGGGCACGGCAGTGGCTCACTATGTGGCAGGGGGTCACTATGGGGCAGGGGTGTCCCTATGGGGCAGGGCAGCAGCTCACTATGTGGCAAGGGGTCCCTATGGAGCAGGGTAGTGGCTCACTATGTGGCAGGGGGTCACTATGGGGCAGGGGTCACTATGTGGCAGAGGTTCCCTATGGGGCAGGGTAGTGGCTCACTATGTGGCAGGGGGTCACTATGTGGCAGGGGGGTCCCTATGGGGCAGGGCAGTGGCTCACTATGTGGCAGAGGTCACTATGTGGCAGGGGGTCCCTATGGGGCAGGGAGGTCCCTATGGGGCAGAGCAATGGCTCACTATGTGGCAGGGGTTCCCTATGGGGCAGGGCAGCGGCTCACTATGCGGCAGGGGCACGCCATGGGCGGGGCAGTGGCTCCCTATTTAGCAGCCAGCTCACTATTTGGCAGGGGGGGTGGAGCCCTCCCTCCACCCGCCATTGCGTAAGTGGCGGCTCACTATGTGGCAAGGTGGCTCACTATGTGGCAGGCTGGGCGCCCGGACGCCTGGCCCCTCAGGGTGGAGCGGGGGGGGGGGGGGGCCCTTCCCGGACGCCTGGGCCCCTGGGTGGGGCCGACGGTGGGGACGTGCCCGGACGCCTGGGCCCTTCGGGCGCGGCCGCAAAGGGGGGGGGGAAGGGGGGGGGCTGGTCACCCCCCACCCCGCCCCGGACGCCTGGGCCCCGCCGGACGCCTGGGCCCCGCCCAGCGATGGCGCAAGGAGCCGGCGGATGGGGCTGGACCCGATGAGGCAACCGCGGGGGGGGGGAGGTGGCGTCCGGACGCCTGGGCCCCTCACCCGGACACCTGGGCCCCTTCCCCGGACACCTGGGCCCCTTCCCCGGACACCTGGGCCCCTCACCCGGATGCCTGGGCCCCTCACCCGGACACCTGGGCCCCTTCCCCGGATGCCTTGGCCCCTCCCGGACGCCTGGGCCCCTCACCCGGACACCTGGGCCCCTTCCCCGGATGCCTGGGCCCCTCCCCGGACACCTGGGCCCCTCACCCGGACGCCTGGGCCCCTCACCTGGACACCTGGGCCCCTCACCCGGACGCCTGGGCCCCTTCCCCAGGCGCCTGGGCCCCTTCCCCAGGCGCCTGGGCCCCTCCCGGACGCCTGGGCCCCTCACCCCGGACGCCTGGGCCCCTCCCTGGACACCTGGGCCCCTTCCCTGGACGCCTGGGCCCATCCCGGACGCCTGGGCCCCTCACCCGGACGCCTGGGCCCCTCCCTGGACACCTGGGCCCCTTCCCGGACGCCTGGGCCCCTCCCCGGACGCCTGGGCCCCTTCCCGGACGCCTGGGCCCCTTCCCGGACGCCTGGGCCCTTCCCCGGACGCCTGGGCCCCTCTCCCGGACACCTGGGCCCCCTGAGCCCTTGGCTCCTCCCCCAACACATTAGCCCCGCCCAGGTCACATGACTTTATTGCTGCCCCCCCCCACACCAAACACGCCCCGCCTCCTGGCGAAGGGGGCGGGGCCGAACAGGGGCGTGGCCGAACGGGGGCGTGTTCAGCGCCTGCGCGGGGGGGGGGGCGGGGGGAAGCCGGGCGCCGTCCAATCAGGCGAGAGCCACCTCCACGCGGGGGAGGAGCTCGGCGAGGCGGGCGGCGGCCCCGGGGGCGGCGGCCAGCGGCGTCCCGGCCAATCCCAGGCGAGCGAGCCGGGGGCAGGCGGCCAACGGGGCCAGGGCGGGGGCGTGGCTTACGGCTGGCAGGGGGCGGAGTCAAGGAGGCACCGCTGGGAGGCTCCGCCCACCACCGCTAGCGCCCCGCCCCTTCCCCCCTGCCACCACCCCCAGGGCCTTAGCCCCGCCCCCAAGGGGGCACGGTGATGTCATTGGCCCCGCCCCCACCGCTTCCACCCCCTCCACTGTGACATCACCAGCTCCGCCCCCACCCCCATTCACAAGGCACCGGTTGGCCCCGCCCCTAAGGGCACTGTGACGTCACTGGCCCCGCCCCCTTCCACCCCCTCCACTGTGCCGCCACGAGCTCCGCCCCCAGCCCGCCCCACCCCCTACAAGGCACCCGCTAGCCCCGCCCCCTTTCACCCAGGCCCCGCCCCCCGGCCCCCCAAGCCCCTCCCACTCCCCCGGCCCCGCCCCCCTCGGCCCCGCCCCCTCCGGATACGGTTGCCGTCGAGCCGCAGCTCCTCGAGGCGGGGAGGGGCGGGAGCCCGGCCAAGGTCGCGACCTCGTTGTGGGAGAGGTCCAGGACCTGCGGGGGGAGGGGCGGGGGGCGGCCCGGACGCCTGGGTCCCTGCCGGGCCGACGCCTGGGCCCCCTCCCCGGACGCCTGGGCCCCTCCCAGATGCCTGGGCCACGTCTGGATGCCTGGGCCCCTCCCGGACGCCTGGGCCCCTCCCGGACGCCTGGGCCCCCTCCCCGGACGCCTGGGCCCCTCCCTGGATGCCTGGGCCCCTCCCCCAGACGCCTGGGCCCCTTCCCAAACCGGACGCCTGGGCCCCTCCCGGACGCCTGGGCCCCCCCGGACACCTGGGCCCCTCTCCCGGATGCCTGGGCCCCTCTCCCGGACGCCTGGGCCCCTCCCCGGACTCCTGGGCCCCCCCAGATGCCTGGGCCCCTTTTCCAGACGCCTGGGCCCCCCCTCGGATGCCTGGGCCCCTCCTCTCCCGGACGCCTGGGCCCCTCACCCGGACGCCTGGGGCCACCGGACGCCTGGGCCCCTCTCCCGGACACCTGGGCCCCTCTCCCGGACGCCTGGGCCCCCCCTCGGACGCCTGGGCC